>NW_022196891.1:76122166-76126062 GCF_008632895.1 Mastomys coucha | reverse complement strand
CCCCCCCCATTTGTCTGTCTGTCTGTTCTCTCTCTCTGACTTTCTCTGCCTCTGCTACCCTCTTAACTCCCCTCACCCTGCCCTGAATAAACTCTATTCTATATTATACCATCATATGGCTGGTCCCTCAGGGGGAGGGGATGCTTCAGCATGGGCCCACCAAGGCAACCCCTTTCCCCATACCTCACCATACCCCCATAAGCCATATCATAATATTCCTTTATCTTTTTATAAAAACAACATAGACCACGTATGCAGACTGGGGAAAGTAGGAAAGATGCATCATATTTTAGCTCAGCTAGTTTTTTTTTTAAAAGATTTATTTATTGTTATATGTAAGTATAATGTAGCTGTCTTCAGACGCACCAGAAGAGGGCATCAGATCTCATTATGGATTTTTTTTTTTTTTTTTGAGCCACCATGTGGTTGCTGGGATTTGAACTCACGACCTTTGGAAGAGTAGTCGGTGCTCTTACCTGCTGAGCCATCTCACCAGCCCAGTTTTTATTGTCTTAAGGAAGATTTTTAAAGGCATTTTGCACTTTTTAGACTACACCAGAGAAAGAAATATTTATGGGCATTTGGCAGAGGAAAAGGGGATAAATCCTAATAGGATTTCCTTTACAACTTAGCACCACATGCTCTCTGAAAGGAATTAGAAAGTTTCTATATTTTAGGATGTGCAATCGTATACCAAAGAGCCATCTTGACACCCAGCCGTCAAATTATATATATAATTTAATGCAAGTACCTTACTGTTCACTTTAAAGTAGAGAAAAAAAATCAACTAACTTAAAATCCTCTACATCTGTCTGGGGAGGAGCAGGGAAACACGTGTGCATTTCTAGACAGAACTCTGCCCAACTCCGTGGCTTGAAGGAGAAATCAATGAGCTCCGGCTGTGGAGTGGGTGATTGGCTGCGCACATCTGCTGAAGCCTTCTTCAGAGCTGGCCACTGTATTTAGGTTATTATGGTATCTAAGGGGGAGACAAACAACCGCAACTTTTCCGGCGGCGAAGCCCAGCAACACTTTAAAAACCTTAATGAACCCTGAAAACTGAAAGTGCTGCATGAGACATGTAGAAAGGAGAATTGTCTGGGATGTGCCCTGAGTTCTGGCAGTTTATCTTTGGCAGATAATCATTCATCTTCTGCAGAGGGTTTGCCACTTGCAGATACACCACATGCATTCCCTTGGGGGACAATACATTTTAAAAGACAAACTCATACTAAGAGTGATGCTTGTTAATTCGTGGACTAACGGCGGGCAGGGGAAGTGGGAAGTGACCAACTATAGGCTCAAGGTTTCTTTTGGGAATGATATAGATGTTTTGTTTGGAACTCGATAGCAAAGGTAGTTACATGATATTGTGCATGTATTAAAACCCATTAAACAGTCCACCTGATACATGGCTCATTATAGTACATGAATTATGACTCGATTTGTTTCAAAGCTCATTAACCCTAAAAGTTCAGTCATCACATGTGCATCCTAGTTTGCCTTTTGTAGTAAAAAAAGAAAATAGTAACAACTATTATTAGGCTTCTGTTTCTTATTTTTTTCCCATTCCTGCTGATTGATCTTCCTCAGTCGTTTATTTCATAGAGATGAAAATATTTCATACATTCTCACCTCTCCTAGGAAAGTCTTTGCACTTTCGAGGGGTAGGATTTGCTTGCATTGCATAGCTCTAAGGTCTTCTGCGTGTTTGTTTGGAGACAACTTGAGCAGCCCAGGCTGGCCTCACTGTTGATGTGTTTATAAAAAAGAGGTATAAGAATATGTTCTGTGGGGGTGTGGTGAGATATGGGGGAAGGGGGTGCCTTGGTATCCCCCTGGGGGACCAGCAAGCACAGTGGTATAGTATAGAATAGTTTACTCAAGGCATGGGGAGGAGTTAAGAGGGTAGTAGAGGCAGAGAAAGTCAGACAGAGTAGAGAAGTAGAGGCCGGCCATGACCATGTGCAGAGAGGGGGGAAGGGAATAGGGAGAGAGGGAGAGCAAGAGGCAAAAGAGAGAGGAGGGGGCAAGCAGCCCCTTTTATAGTGGGTCAGGCCTACCTGGCTGTTGCCAGGTGACTGTGGGAAGGAGTTTAGACAGAATGCTAACAACTGTCCTGACTGGATTACAGGAGGCAGACAGGCCTGCCTCCATGTCTGTCTGGCGCCTTCTCATCTTGCTCTTTAGGATGGCTTCATACTGGTTGCTTGCCATAAGTCCACCTGCATCTTGGGCCCAATCCAGTACCTGTCAACCTCCTGCCTTTCTAGGTTTACTCCGTTACTTGCTGTTTTGCTTCACGTGTTCCTGGGTCCCCTGTGGGTTCAGGCACTCATTTCCCTACTCCCTTGGCAACTGTGTGCCTTACCATATGTCTTAGTCAGGGTTTCTATTCCTGCACAAACACCATGACCAAGAAGCAAGGTGGGGAGGAAGGGGTTTATTCAGCTTACACTTCCACATTGCCTTTCATCACCAAAGGAAATCAGGACAGGAACACAAGCAGGTCAGGAAGCAGGAGCTGATGCAGAGGCCATGGAGGGATGTTACTTACTGGCTTGCTTCCCCTGGCTTGCTCAGCCTGCTCTCTTACAGAACCCAAGACTACCAGCCCAGGGATGGCACCAACCACAGTGGCCCTCCCCTCTTGATCACTAATTGAGAAAATGCCCCACAGCTGGATCTCATGGAGGCATTTCCTCAACTGAAGCTCCTTTCTCTGTGACAACTCCAGCCTTTGTCTACTTGACACACAAAACCAGCCAGTATACCATACACGGCCATTTATTTTCAGTCTGTCTAATTTGCGAAGGTCCCTGGTGATCATCTCAGCTCCTTGGTATTCTCAGGGCCCTGCTCACACCTCACCTGTTTGCAGTTTCTCTTTGCCATTGTAAAACCAGTGTTTTATCTCTGAACGGATCCTGTCCAGGCGGAATGGGTATTCTACCCCAGAGGCAGGCGGAAGGCAGTAAGAGATTCATTCTTCCCTTTTGTCTCTGAGCCCCTTCATTGGTGTCCATTGTGCCTGGCATGCTTTAACTTTGAACTCTGAACACTACAAACTATACTCTTACAGTTGTTAATGATCAGCACGCTGAAAACCCGGGGCATGAGCAGGCAAGGTGACTCAGTGGGTAGAGGATAACCAGAGTTCAGTATACCTGAGACCCACATGGTGGAAGGAGAGACTGAATTGTACAAGCTGTCCTCCGACCTACATGCATATATCCCATGACATGTTCCCTGCTTGCCCTACATAATAAATACATAAACAAAATAAAGTGAATGTTAAAAAAAACAAAAAACTTTTCCTTTTCTTAACCTGGAGCCCCTCTCACCCAGATGGCTACTTCCGTGTGGTTGCAGGGTATTGATTCCAAACCTTGAGAGATGAGCACATTTACCAGAGTTGGTTTGGGCATAAATTCTGCAGAATGGACTGTCTGTGGCTCTCTCTCCATTCAGCACAGTGGTAAGATGGTAGATTGGGTATCATGTACTCATCATCTACCTGAGGTGATTGAGCTCAGGACTCATGATAGAGAACCTTTCCAAGCTCCTCTGATCTAATGGTCACATGGTCTGGGGGCCCTGTTCTTTTTTCGCCATTTTTATTTTTTGTTAGTATTAACTGAATATAGAAAGGTATTGGGAAGCCTCCTGTGGCTATTCATGTATTTCTTTTGTTTTTTTTGTTTTTTTTCTTTTTTCTTTTTTCTTTTTTCGAGACAGGGTTTCTCTGTGTAGCCCTGGCTGTCTTGGAACTCACTCTGTAGATCAAGTTGCCTTGAACTCAGAAATCCGCCTGCCTCTGCCTCCCAAGTGCTGGGATTAAAGGTGTGTGCCACCATTGCCCTGCTTTTCATGTATTTCTACAGGACTTTTTTTTT
>NW_022196891.1:76120371-76121494 GCF_008632895.1 Mastomys coucha | reverse complement strand
ATAACAAGCAGCCATGGCTGTCCTGGAACTCACTGTGTATACCAGGCTGGCCTAAAACTCAGACCTAATAACTTTTCTCTCCCTCCCAAGTGCTGGGGTTAAAGGTATGTGCCACCATACCTGCCTCTACAGGACTTTTGTAACTTGACAAGACTTAGCTGAATGATAATGGGCCAGACTGGAGGCAGAAGTAGATGGCTCTTAGCAGGCCTTTCTACTAACTGTGTGTTATATATATATATGTGTGTGTATGTGTGTGTGTGTGTGTGTGTGTGTGTATATGTATGTATATATATATACACATATATATGTATGTATGTATATATAAACACATGTGTGTGTATATATGTATATTATTTAAAATATTATTCTGATTTTTACACAGCAATCATTTCAGCTCTATGCATTTTAGGTGTGCAACTTATTTTTAGCAATAATAGCCAAATTCATTTTAATTAAAGAATTTTAAGATATTGGGTTTTGGGATGGCTTTTGAGCTCCACATTTTAATAAATTTGTGGGTTTTGCCTTGATCCTTCATTGTACGGGAATAACCTAAGGCAGGTTCTTGGAAGCAATAGTTCTGTGGAAGAGTTTGACACAAATCCCCAACGCGGCCTATTTATGACCTTCTTTTGTTTGAGAGCATCCTTGTTATGTAAATTAGCATTACTTCCAAAAGCTCAGGTTATAAGACTTAGTTAGATCATATCATACCAACGAGTCAAAACTCTTTTGTATTGGCTTCAGTTTCCAGGCCTCGTGTCTGAGTCTCACTACAGAAGGATGTTGAGCGCAGGACCTCTGAGCAGTTCACAGAGAGCAGTTGGCATAGAACAACTTTTCAGAGCTTGGAAAGAAAGGCTTTCAGGTAGATGACAGAGCTGCTGGAGCTTCTCCATATGTCACAGTAGAAAGAGAGTCACTTCTAGCATTTTCTGGGCATATTTTAATCGATAGTAATTTTCTTGAACTGCAGTATTAATGTAGGTGCATCTCAGCGAAGCTCCCTGACATTTCCTGCAGCCCTGGCTGAGTGATAGACAGCAGGCGCTCGGCATATCGACTATATTTTCTATCCAGTTTAACTGCACATATTTTCTAGGGATCATCTTTTTTTTTT
>NW_022196891.1:76091404-76120361 GCF_008632895.1 Mastomys coucha | reverse complement strand
ATTGGTGTAGAATGAAAACAAGAATTTTTAGGATTCCTTCTAGGCTCGCCCCACAGTTACCTGGCAACAGCCAGGTGTGCCTGACTCAGTATAAAAGGGGCTGCTTGCCCCCTCCTCTCTCTCTTGCTCCCTTGTTCTCTTACTCTAGTCTCCCTTCTCTCCCCATTCCATAGCCCCCCACCCTCTGTATTCATGGCAGGCCTCTACTCCCTCCTCTCTCTCTCTCTCTCTCTCTCTCTCTCTCTTTCCTACCCCTTAATTCCCCTCCCCATGCCCTAAATAAACTCCATTCTAAACTAGTACCTCAGGGGGAAGGGATGCCTCAGCATGGGCCTACAGAGGAACCCCTGCACAGTACCATGCCTCTATCAAACATACCCTGACTTTCCTTTTCATTTTTATAAAACACAACAAGGATTCTTTGAAGATAGTTATGGTGTGGGTGAGTACATAGCTTGCCCTGAGAGCAAGAGGACCTGGCTCCAATCGCTCGAGCCTGTTGGTTTTTTTTTAAAAAAACCTTCACACCTAGTACCATACGCTTGGCTGCTAGAGCTGTGGAGAAGGGGACAGGCAGGTCCCTGTTACTCTCTGGCCAGCACGCCTGATCTACTTAGCAAACTCTAGGTCCATGAAAAACTCTGCTTCTAAAATCAAGGTGGACAGTTAGAAAGACTCACACCTGAGGTTGCCATGCAACCTTTAAATACATGTGCAAACATATTCATGTATAGTCTCACACACGTGTAACCAGGCACATTTACATGCATGGAGATAGATATACATAGACATAGACACACACACACACACACACAGGCAAAAAGAGAACACAAGTAAATATCTATTATTTGGTACATGAATAGAAACTTTAAAATGAGCTTGTAAGATGGGCGTGTGGGGAACTTGAGTTGCACGCTGGTGTAGAAGGAAGCAGTAAGATACCTGTTGCTTCCAGCCTTTGAAGGGCAGAGGGCGCTACTCTTGTCTGGCTGTTGCTTGTTCTGAAGTAATGATGGCCTTTGAGCCTAAATCCATAGTTTCTGAAATGTCCTTTGTTTGGCAGACAGAGTTGAGAAACCATCTAGCCAAGCATACATGTGCACCCACACACAATTTGCATTTCATTTCCAAACAGCCATACATCCTGAACTATACCAGGGCACCTGCTGGGGCAAATCAATAGTGCTAATTTATCTTAACAAAAAATTGTAGCTATATCCTTTCAATTTTACCCTAAAATTGAAAATTTCATTAAAAGCTTATTTCTAAGTTGTGTAAATGACCTATTTTTGTTGGAGGTTTGTTCAACAAGCCCTGTTTTAAATCATGACACTGCAGGGGCAGACTGGATTGTGATTTTTGGAGTACTGTTTCTTAAAGAATATTTCCAAGGGCAGGCCATTCCTCCTGAAATGCCAGCCATGTGTCACTTCTAGAAGAAAAGGTGGGAAATAAAAACATTTCTCTTAATGCAATACAGCGAGTGACAAGGAGAGCTGACTTGCTCACGAAGAGAGGAAGGAGATGTGGTTTGTAGAGGAAGAGTAAAGTGTCATTTGACTGAAGGCTCTCTGCCATGTCCCCAGGGCTGTCTTGCCTGTGGGAGGAATGGGTTCTTCTGGTCTAAATTTAGAACAGCTTTAATTAGTTGATCGTGTTATTTGGAAGTGCTTTCTGCCTATAGATAGCCGTGGCTTAATTACAGTTTTAAAATGAAAACTTAAGTTAGCTTACAATTTTAATTGTAATAGCATACACAGCAGTACGTACCGATCGCTGGCTTAGCTGTAGCTATTACTGAAATGGAACTGTTTCCCCTGATTTCAGTATCAGGTGAGTTCATCCCCCCCCTCCTGTTCTTAAAACAGTATGTTAATGAGGGACAGTTTTAATTTCCTTGATTGGTCTTTCTCCTGAGGCTGCTCACCCCCCCCCAATATCTCTCAGCCCTCCCCCTCCTCTTGCCCATGCCTCTCAGCCCTCCCCTCTACTCCCCCATGCCTCTCAGCCCTCCCCTTCTCCCCCCCCATGCCTCTCAGTTCTCCCTGCCCCTCCCCCATGCTTGTCAGCCTCCGGTGTTGACCTGAAACAGTGGTAGCCATGGTCAGTTTTGCCTTTTCTCCTTCTTCTGTCAGTCTGGCTGGATGTTTGTTTGTGTTGTTCGTCCTTTGACAGGGCAGTCTTACCTTTAGTTCATTTTCTTCACTGTCCCCTGCTCCCGTTTGTGGCTGCCTTTGTTATTTTCCCTTCCTTCTGCTTCCTATGGAGTTATTTTACTTTGCTTTTCTAGGTTTTGAGGTAAGGGCTTGGATTGTTGATTTGAAGTCATCTTTTTTTTTTCTTCCACTTTTATTGTATTTATTTTAGTGTGAGAATGTATGTGCAGAGGTCAGAGGACAACTTTGGGGAGTTGGTTCTCTCTTTCCACCATGTTGTCTTTCCTGAGCAGCTGGTTTTTTGTTTTTTGTTTGTTTCTCTGTATAGCCCTGGCTGTCCTGGAACTCACTCTGTAGACCAGGCTGACCTCAAACTCAGAGGCGCCTGCCTCTGCCTCCCAAGTGCTGGGATTAAAGTTGTGCGCCACCACCGCCCGGCTCCTGTGCAGCTGTTTACCTGGTTCCTGTAGCCTTTCTTCCTCCTCCTCTCCCTCCTCTTCTTCTTCTGGAAACATATATTTATAGCATATCATTTTCTCCTGTCCCTCTTAATTTTCAAAGAGTGTTCTAGTTAAAGCAAGTGGCTCTGTTTTGCAGTTTTGGACAGGTTTCTATACTTTCCATGTCTGTCTTTGGTTGAAAGCATTTGTGCAATGTCAGCTTCAACATTCTTGTCAGATAATGGCAGCACTCGACTTACCTCAGCTTGGTTTATTTCAGTCTTGGTTAAGCTGATGTTCCCTTGGATTCTAGCATGAGTCTTTTCAGCTGTCTGTGGGATGCTGATGGTGTTATGAGATGTCGGACATGATATAAACGCACTGCTAGCCGGCTGCCTCAGACACTGCCAGCCAGAAGGAAGGAGCCACCTGTTGCCATCCCGACATAGGTAGAAGTCAAGCTCTCCACTGTCTTTGAGGAACCGCCTGTCCTCCACTTTCTGGTGGGGGTCAAGTTCAGGCTCCCTTTGGGTTCTGCTGATATTCTTCAGGCTTTCATGGCTATCAGGGGAGTGTGTGGTGTGTTAGTGATAGAGCAGAGGCCTTAGCCCATTGCTCTATGGTGGGGATGGAGGCCCAGACTCCCCATGTGCTCCTCACTGTTACCACAGAGAAGGCAATCGTCTTTATCCTTCAGCCAATGACTCCTATCTGGGCTCCCTTTTGAGCTTTTATCATGCAACTCTGGCTCGACACTCCTCCAGTCTTTGCTGGCACCGGCAGGAAGTGGCCTGTAGATATTTTCTTATTGTGTTTTGTCAGAGCAGGGCAATTATTGCCTAAAGTTTTCTGCTGTGCTAGTGTGCTTCTTGCTTGGTTCTTAGGTTTGAGAGAACAGGCTTGGCTAAGAGTTGTCTTTGCATGTAAGACCCCGTCGAGTCTTAGCTTGCCGGAGATCCCCTGAGTGAATCACACGGAGCCGGATCGATGCAAAAAGCAAGAGGATTTTTAATGTTCCAGGGCACTGGGGCCATCCCAGGCCCTAAGGTGAGGTGGCGAGGACCCCGCACAGCTGGTCCAGTGAGCTTTCATACAATTTTCAGGGCAGCAGCCATTAGACACAATGTGATTGGCAAAACAGTGTGACTTTTTAAACTGGTCTTTAGGGAATGAGGTGGCAAGAACTTCCCTTGTCTGAAGGTGGGCAAAGGTCCACCCTGCGGAATATGTCTCCACCCGCAGGTTGGTTTTCACCCTGTGATCTGAGGAATGCTAATTAGCTGTCCCCTTCTAGAGAGTTCTACCACCTTCCCTAAGTTCCTGAGCTTATCTTATTAAGGAAATTCCCGGCTTCTGGATGTTTTTCTGAGATGTCCCTGTCTACTCGGTTCTCACAGTTACTATAGTTGTTAAGGAAAGCCTTATGTTTTAATGATTTATTTTGTATGGCTGTGATTCTGGGAGGAGTACACAGTATAGGGAGCATGTGGAGGTCAGAGGACAACTTGCAGGAGTTGTTCTTGCCTATTGTGTGGATCATGGGATTGAACTCAGGCTTGGACGCAAGCGCATTAAGCTACCCTGACAGCCGTGTAGCACACTTTCTATTGCTGTACTGTTCAGTGGGTTTGGAAATTAGGATGTGCGATACCTTTATTTTTAATTAACTTTCAAGATTGGTTTGGATGCTTTTAGTACTATGAAATTCCATATGAATCTTACAGATTTTTTAAAAATGTCACAATATGCTAATGTAGTTTTGATTGCTCTGGGTGATTGCCATCTTAACAATACTAAGTTTGTAATGGCTGGTCCAAGGCTGGCTTTTTTTGTTTGTTTGTTTTTGTTTCTTTGAGACAGGGTTTCTCTGTGTAGTCCTGGCTGTCCTGGAACTCACTCTGTAGACCAGGCTGGCCTCGAACTCAGAAATCCGCCTGCTCAGCCTCCCAAGTGCTGGGAGTAAAGGCGCACACCACCACTGCCAGGCCAGGCTGTCTTTCTTTAACGTAATTGTTTTAAAATTTAAATTTAGAACTTAGAGTTTAATGCTGCTGAGTGTAACCTTGGCTATTTTACCCCAATATAATCTAACTAATTCCTTTAAAAGCTCTTTTAACTTCACAAATCCAATATAGTCACTGTTTTTGTCAACTTTATATCTTCTCTAAATACATTCTAGGGTCGGCCAAGTTACTGATTGATATGTATAGTCGGCTCCCCCCAATCCCATGAAGCAGTAACGTCCAGCAGCAGTGGCCCTAAGGATCGAATTGACCTTCATCTGTGTATGAGCACTTTGTGCGCATTACAAACACAGCCAAGACCACACTGTACCGTTCTTCATTTGGCTCTACAGTACTTCAAAAATGTCTCGGTGTGGGGATTTTTGTTTGTTTGTTTGTTTTTGTTTTTGTTTTTGTTTTTTTGAGACAAGGTTTCTCTGTGTAGCTCTGGCTGTCCTGGAACTCACTCTGTAAACCAGGCTGGCCTGGAACTGCCTCAGAAGTCCACCTGCCTCTGCCTCCCAAGTGCTGGGATTAAAGGTGCGCGCCACCACTGCCCGGCTTAGTGTAGTTTTATATAAAATGTTTTATTGAAGCTTCTCTATGTAACTGCCATCTTCAGAGTAAAAGAGCCAGTCCTGAATTCGGGAAGTGAGCGGGAGAGGTATCTCCACAATGAAAAACATCTACTGTTCTTGCAGAGGACTTGGGTGAGGCTCCTAGTGCACCCGCATCGGGCAGCTCACCATTGCCTGTAGCTCGAGCTCCTGGTGATGGATCCAAAGAGAGCTCTCTTCTGAACTTAACCTTTACGCACTCATGTACATATACATATAACGTTAAAAAAATAAAACCTGACATTCCAGGGGAGATATATGTCAGATTTAACTATTTTCTTTTCCTTATAAAAATCATGAGATTATAAGTTAAACTCACCCCAAGTAAGGACTAACTTGAGTAGTTAAGAATTAAAAAATTTGACATAAAATCATCAGCACTATCTTAAGCTGAAATATATATATATATTTGTCTGCAACATCATTGAAGTTATTGCCATGGCAGAGCAGTCTTGGTCAGCTGCCACTGTGAACAACAGCCTGTGGTGGGCACACAGGAAGATACAGAGCAGCCCTGGTTCTAGCCAGAACCTTCTCTGATTCCTAACTCAATGGGTGTCGAGTGTTCACACATATCAAGTCCACAGAAGAGCCACGCCTGGCAGTGGAGCAGGTCACCCAGGAATGTGAGCACTCAGTGATGACTTCTGACACAGGAAGTCCCCTTAGAAGATGCACTGCAGAAGCTTCTCTCTCCCATGGTGCTTTTCTGCCCAAGGGCTGAGCAGTGGTACCTCCCCCCACCCCCCAGAGCAGAGGCTGGACCTGGGGCTCTTGTCCTGACCCCCCATCCCCCGCAATCCTTTACCACACCTTATGTGGGGTCCCCGTAGGTTAAACCTCAGGAGCAGTGGCTTTCCAGCGAAGCTCACCTTGTCCTCGTGGTGTGAACAATTCCCGGAGTGATGGGGTGAGCACAGCAGGGAGTGGTCCTCTCGAGCTGACTCTTACTCCCCTTATTCCCAGAGCAAAGGATAGAGGTCCCAGGGATCCCCGGTGACGCCCGCCCGTGTTCTGGTCTCAGCCAGCTTTCATTATCTCTGGCTAGAAAAGCATCTTGAAACTAGAAAGGGGGCATTCATCCAGGTTTGGTGTTAGCAGTGTAACCCATACAACACCTTATATCCAGAAAGCATTCCCTGAGCATGGCCATGCCCTGGGCTTTGTTTCCATCCCTGCTAATGTGGTGTAAAATAGGACAGGAGCCTGGATCTCATGTAAGAGAGGAAAAGAGAGGCGGCAAGTGCCTATAGGCACTATCGCGATAGGATGATTACATTCTGGTACAGGCTGGCTCTTTTCCACTCCTGGAGCATAGGATGTATTGAGCTTCCTTTTACATGGGGAAGCTAAGGCGGCTTTGCGCGTGGGGCTTCTTGGTGGCTGTGGTATAAAGTGTAGACTTTCTTATGTAGTCCACAAAGGGCAGCTTATAGCTTCTAAGCAGATGAATAAATGAACATGCTGATTTGGAAAGATAGTTCTGGTTATGAAAGGTGGATTAGAGAGTCTGGGAGAGAAAGGGAAAGAGCCTAACTATGAAACTCACAGAGTAGTTCAGGCAGAGGAGATGAAATGCAAAATTGGATTGTTGTAAAAAGGCTGGATCCATCTGCAGGACGGAGTGGAACACGCAGCTATAACCTTTATTAGGGAAGCCGTTTATTTCTTCTTGTGATTAGGAAGGGCTTAAACTCTTCCGTTAGGTAGAATTATGTAGTATAGGGAAGATTAAAGTTGGTGGTTAAGTTAAAAATGGTCCGTATTTCACTGAAGGTGGCTAACTTCTTTTAAATTATAAATTTAGCTTGTGGGGTTTTTTTTTGAGTCATATAATTTTAATTTTAAAAGGGCAGAAACTGAATCAGAACATTTGAGCATCAGTGAATGTTTTTTTCTGGAGGTTGGCTGCCACTCAGAGTTATATCTGAAGCTAGAGTTTGGGGTTGGGGAGAGCAAGGTAGGTTCAATGTATATGTCACAGCCTAAAGGAGAGGAGAGCGTTCTAACACTGTTAATATGCTGAAAGTACAGGAGTTTGCCGACTTAGTGACAGGTCAGGCATGCCTGAATACTGTTGCCAGTAATTTTGTCTAAACCTGAAATGGGAAAGCTTTGCTCTTAAACTGGAACCTCTAGGAGTGACACACTGTATCCATTTGTGACAGGTAAATTCCGTGGTTCCAGAAGAACTGAACAACACACTGGGCACTTGGGTGTGACTTCCCGAGCTCACATGTCAGGCCCCGAGACTATTTTTTTTTTTTTTTTGGTTTTTCGAGACAGGGTTTCTCTGTGTAGCCCTGGCTGTCCTGGAACTCACTTTGTAGACCAGGCTGGCCTCGAACTCAGAAATCCACCTGCCTCTGCCTCCCAAGTGCTGGGATTAAAGGCGTGCGCCACCACCGCCCGGCCAGGCCCCGAGACTATTTACTGGGAAATTTTCTCTTTCGTGCTTCAAGGTGACTCTGGAACTCGTTTTATTCTTTTTTTGACTTTTAAGTAGTGGATGCTGCTATCATCCTTGGTCTGACTTGCTACAGCTGTTGCAAGATGTGCAGAGCACTTGAGCAAAGGGCATGCTGAGGATGCACATCCTGCAGGGGCAGCGCTGTCTTCCTCGCTCCAGAGTCCAGTGAGCGCACGCTGTTACAGGACCCAGCACCATGTTGAATGGCATCGCTCTCTCTCCTCTCAGTTGTTAAAGC
Source organism: Mastomys coucha (assembly GCF_008632895.1). Taxonomy (NCBI): domain Eukaryota; kingdom Metazoa; phylum Chordata; class Mammalia; order Rodentia; family Muridae; genus Mastomys; species Mastomys coucha. Next base: position 76,112,437 of record NW_022196891.1, on the reverse strand, counting down.
ACAGAAAGAAGCGTATTTCTTTAGAACGTTCTCAGCCCCATGCACAAATGGTCTCTGTGACACGAAGCAGCCAGGGTTCATGCCCGGAGCCTCTCTGCGGCTCCCCTAGCGAGTTCCTCGACACAGTCGCCTTGCCTTATGTGCACAAGCACTTCATTCAGGTTTGATTAAATGGCAGACATAATAGCTGCAGATTGTGTTCCCTTTGGTCTCCTCTGAACCATGAACGTGCAGTGGACGGTGCATCTGAGTTGAAAGGAGATTGCCGGGGAGTGTCAAAGGTTCATGTCTTCAAGACGGTTTGCCCAAATGAGAAAATGCAGTGTCCCTCTGGAAGGCAGAGAGCAGATGCACGCTGCTCTGCACTTACAGTTGCATGCTTACCGTGTTTGATGAAAGCCATCCCTCTCCTCTCTTGCAGTGTTTAGGTGTGTGTCTTTCTTGTTTTAAAGGAGTGAAGTTGCAAGTACCCACGGAACTTTCCTGTGGATTTAGAAGTGCAGGCACAAGCTTTCCACACCCGCCCTGCCCCCATAACTACTTTAATACACATCCACACGCGTATCTTGCTGGGAATCCCAGCCAGGAGGCAGAAGGTCCACAATCAGGGATTCCTCCCCCCCCCCCCCCCCCCCCCCCCCCCCCCCGGGACCTCCTTAACGTAGACAGAAAGAGATCTCATGACATTGAGGTAACAAGTTTTTCTTTGCCGTGGGTGTCAGGCCCACGGCTGCCCTGTATCAAACAGCTTGCTCATCAGGAAACCCTACTTGTTCACCTATAGGGTGTGAGTTGGTACATTTACCTTGGAGGCTTCTATCACAAGAGTTCGTTAAGGTCCCATATACAAGTTCTTGTCAATGTGTCCTGAAGAAAGCACCCTGGGAGTGGTTCATGTTGTAGGTATTCTTAACACTCACCCCAGCCTATGATGTTCTAGGCCCTGTTGGGAAGGCTGGAGTGCACAATGAATGAAGCACATGACTGTTGCCCGCTAACGGATTATAGGTTAGTGAGAGGAGACAATAATCATAATCAATAGGGAAGCTATGTAACACACGGGAAACTTAAAGGTCCGTGGGCAATAAGAATGCAGGAGTCACGGGACTTGTATTTTAGGCCCTGAGTGACTTTAGAATTGATTAACAGGATCCTCCAACAATGAGTCAGAGGCATTTGATGTTATTAATTCCACCAAATTTGCATACCCATTTCTACTCTTGCCATGAGTAGCAAAGCTTCTGATAATAGATGAATACTTAATACTTGAGAATAGCAATTATAATAAACCCTGGGCATGCCCATTTTTGCTACATCATTTCTTCCTTCTTTATGTTTTATTCTATTACACTGCAGTGAGTTTAGGTATCATATCTGTTTAAGAACTGTTTCTTTCTTTCTTTTTTTTTTTGTTTTTGGTTTTTTGAGACAGGGTTTCTCTGTGTAGCCCTGGCTGTTCTGGAACTCACTCTGTAGACCAGGCTGGTCTCGAACTCAGAAATCCGCCTGCCTCTGCCTCCCAAGTGCTGGGATTAAAGGTGTGCAGGTGTGCACCACCACTGCCCGGCTAAGAACTGATTCTTTAAAAGCAGAATGAACAATGCATGGGATTCTCCTGTAGATTCAGGATTTCTCCACTGTCTTTTGTCTACTACTCCCCATTCTGACACGTGATCATCACACTGAAGCACCAGGATTTCTGAAATAGTCTCTGGTCATCCATAGGAGCTGACAGAGAAGCTCTCAGCCTGTCTGTGAAAGAGAACCAGCCAGGTGCTCAGGCAGGTGGTGATGCCTGAGTCAGGTGGTTAAGGGACATAGCAGAGTATTCGTTACCCTTTGCAGTGACAGAGCGGTTCCCCAAAGTGGGAAGAGCCACCTTTCAGAGCTACTCTATTTCTATCTCATGATCATGAGCAGGGGATTTGTTTTTAAAATGCTACCACCTCTTGTCCACGCCTTTGCACTTTGCCTTTCTCTAGGGGAACACTGGAGACCATACATTTCTCTAATGTCCCTGGGGTAGAGGTTGCCAACCCTGGTAGAGTCATTACTACTTTATAATCTAGTCTTGCGTGCCTCCTTTATTTCTGAAATGTAATAGATAATTCTATACGCAGTTTTAAAAGATGAGATAGCCATAACTGTAACATAAATGAAAAGGGTATTTTAAGCATGTTATTGTATGAAAGATTGTACTCCAGAGTACAGTGTGAAGTTTGGGTCCCTAGGGCGCTGAGATTGTCTCACAATGAGCAGGCCTGGATTAATGGTAAGTAAATCAGTATTGGCAAAAGTTTGTATTGAGATTTGAAGCTTTGACATGAGTGCTAAATAACACTACACATAAACACGCAGAATGACCATAGACATGACATCCGTGCATGTAGGTTGTATAGGTGTGTTGCGTTAGTAGCTTAAACACCATAAATTGTGGGCACAACTTTTCCCTAATGAAACAACTCTTCACACCGTTCTATATTATGCAAAAATATATATCTTCCTCAGTTAGGAAAATTGCAGCTAGGCAGTGGTAGCGCACGCCTTTAATCCCAGCACCTGGGAGGCAGAGGCAGGCGGATTTCTGAGTTCAAGGCCAGCCTGGTCTACAGAGTGAATTCCAGGACAGCCAGGGCTACACAGAGAAACTCTGTCTCAGGAAAAACCAAAAAGAAAAAAGAAAAAAGAAAATTGCACTCTTTGAAAAACAAAAACCCAGTATCTCTAAAACTGTGCAAGAAGTTCACTAGTCTATAAGTAAAATGGGAAAGGCAGTAGGTTCCTCACACACACACACACACACATTGGCCAGAGACTCTGGTGGAACATTTGAAAGACTTGCAGGATGTAGGGCAATTCTTTCTTTTTTTCTAAAGATTTATTTATTTTTATGTATGTGAGTAGTACAGTGTAGCTGTACAGATGGTTGTGAGCCTTCATGTGGTTGTTGGCAATTGAAATTTGCTCCGGTCAACTCTGCTTGCTCAGGCCCAAAGAATTATTTATTACTATACATAAGTACACTGTAGCTGTCTTCAGACGCACCAGAAGAGGGCATCAGATCTCATTACAGATGGTTGTGAGCCACCATGTGGTTGCTGGGTTCTGAACTCAGGACCTTTGGAAGAGAAGTCAGTGCTCTTACCTGCTGAGCCATCTCGGCAGCCCCAGGGCAATTCTTTCTTAACCCAGTTTGTCCTGTTTAGTAGAGCTGTCAAAATGTCCTCATGATGATTGAAAACATTCAAATGACCCCAAATGCTCTGTGTTCCCACTGTAAACCACTGGCGAAAATTTCCATAGTACTGGCGCCCATTTGGGGGTCCTGTCTATGCTGTAGTACCCTGTAACTCACAGCAGCCTGGCACCACACCTGTCTAAGGTGTCCTTGTAGTTCTGTAAGTATTTGCTTGAAGAGCGTTCCAGATGGGTTTATGGGAGTGATTTCCAGCTGGTAGGTCCTTAGTCCCTCCCTCCAGGCAGGTCTGTCTTACAGTTTCCTCAAATGCTACTGAGTATGAGCTGGTTACCATAGGAACTTGTGCTTCTCACTACTGCTCTGAGGGCAGGAGTTTCATGGTTGAGTTTGTTTATGATGTGTGCGTTGACTGACTGGCTGTTTTCTCTTGTTATCTAAGTGTTATTGGCATGTACCAATGTTTATTGCTCTGAATCCCTGTCACCACTTCTGATAAGACATCTCTGCTGTTCTAACCATTGCTACTTGGCTTTTATCCCTTCCCCAGCTGTATTAAAATGCCTTTTATTACATGTTACTACTCCATCAAAGCATGTTTTTCCTCCTCAGTCATCAGTCATCCACTACTGTGCTCAGCTGCTTTTTTTAAAAAAAAAAAAAATTGTTGTTTTTAACAGGTTACATATGTAATAGTGAACAGCTTAATTAAAAAGAAATGTTGTTTTTTTCCAAAGTCTTTGAGAATCTAGAAGTACCTGAATGACTCACTTTCTAGAAAAGACCAGTTTATTTGATGAAGAAACCTGGGTTTTGGTTTTTACATTTCTTCATGCATTGCTATCCTTGAATCTTGACTAAGGAAATTTGGATATATTGTGGAGGGGTATAAAAAGCTCTTTCAAAATTTTTGAGCTAGGATTAAGATGATGAATGAAAGTCTCATTGTAGTGACTTTAAATAGTGCTCATTATGCAGATTTTTTAATGGAGAATGATTGGATAGGGTACTACCTGAGTTTATGGAATACTAAGGAAAACCGTTCAAGAGTTTAAATATGCCATCATCAACATTGCTGCCAACAAGGATTATCCCACAATTATTTACATGTCAGAAATTCATTAGGAAAAATATGAACAGATTTTATTTGGCCTGGGTGAGGCTTGTCCAAGGTCTTGTGTGTGAACATAAGGTATTTTTTTAGAAACAGGGAATATTTTCACTTGAGACTTCCTATCTAGTTATTAACCTGTGTGTGTGTGTGTGTATGTGTGTGTGTGTGATATCATGCGTGTATATGTTCAGGTGTGAGTGCACATGTGTTTGAATGCATCTGGAAGTCAGAGGTTGACACCCAACATCTTGTTTTTGAGACAGGGCCTCTCAGTGAACCTGGAGCTCACTGATTTAGTTAGACAGGCTGACCAGCAAGCTTCAGGAATCTTGCCAGCTCTGTCATTCCTCCTTTACTCCAGCAAGGGGGCTACATATGCATTCTGCTGCACTAGCTTTCTCATTGGTGTTAAAGCTCTGAATTCCAGTTCTCATGCATACATGGTAAGCGCATTACCAGCTGAGCCAACTCCCCAGGTGTACCTTAAATGATGCTCTTGTATCTCTTTCTGACACTTAGGTTGCCTGCCCTATTCAAGTGTGTGATGTTGTGTGTGTGTGTGTGTGTGTGTGTGTCTGTGGGAAGCCGAGGGGGGAGAGAGAGAGAGAGAGAGAGAGAGAGAGGGAGGGAGGGAGGGAGGGAGGGAGGGAGAGAGATATCTTGTGCATTTTGGTTCACCACAGTACTTTAAATGTTACAGTTGACCCACGTCTATGTAGAGACCAACTGTTTTCCCCTGTCGTCTTCTTACTGTGTGGATGGCAGTTTTAGATTTTATGCTATTTAAAAAAAAAGTTTAGAGACTTTTAGATACTAGTGCAGTTGAAAAGTCTTTTGTCTTTTTGTTTTGTTTTGTTTTGTTTTTTCTGGGGGGGGGCGTTTCGAGACAGGGTTTCTCTGTGTAGCCCTGTCTGTCCTGGAACTCACTCTGTAGACCAGGCTGGCCTTGAACTCAGAAATCCACCTGCCTCTGCCTCCCAAGTGCTGGGATTAAAGGCGTGTGCCAGCACTGCCTGGCCAGTCTTTTGTCTTTTAAGGTCATAAAACTGTAGATTGTTCTGGATGAATTTTGGATGCTGCTGGATAAAAATCCCTTTGCTGAATAGGAAACCAGCTTTAGAGAGGTCAAGTGACTATCCTAGTTCACTAGTTCGTGACTCTCCCAGCTTACTAGCTGGTTAGTGATGGCATTCAGACCAGAAAATATCCCAAGGTGCCATTGAAAGAAGCTATGTTTTGCTTTTAAAAAGCTAAATGTTGCTTCATGTTGGTGGTAATGGTATAATTTATCAGTGTCCAAGTGTTTGCTAACACTGCTTATCCACACAGTATTGTGAACTCTAGGGTCAAGTCTATGTAACATCAATAAAGGGTTTTATTCTGAAAATGATCTTTAGTGGAGATGTTTAAAAACAAAGAAATGGCCGGGCGGTTGTGGCGCACACCTTTAATCCCAGCACTTGGGAGGCAGAGGCAGACAGATTTCTGAGTTCGAGGCCAGCCTGGTCTACAGAGTGAGTTCCAGGACAGCCAGAGCTATACAGAGAAACCCTGTCTCGGGGCGGGGGGGAGAAGTAAACCAAAAAACCCCCAAAGAAATGTGGTGAATAGAATGGCAGGATCAGGGCAGCAGTGACAGGTGACGGCAGCGACAGGTGGTTGACAGCAGTGGCAGGTGACAGCAGTGACAGGTGACTGACAGCTGTGACAGGTGACTGACAGAAGTGACAGGTGATTGCAGTGACAGGTGACTGACAACTGTGACAGGTGACTGATGGCTGTGATAGGTGATGGCAGTGACAGGTGACAGCTGTGACAGGTGACTGACAGAAGTGACAGGTGACTGCATTGACAGGTGACTGACAGCTGTGACAGGTGACAGCAGTGACAGGTGACTGATAGAAGTGATAGGTGGTGGCAGTGACAGGCGACACCCATGAAGCATCGGCAGGAAGAAGACATGGGAGCAGGTGGAGAATTAGCCTTGTGCTGTAGTGCTGCGGATGCCAATACGCTGATAGTTCTAATATAAAACTGCACATCTCTAAAAATAAAAAAAAATCTAGGTTATTTCTGTAGCATTCCTTTGTAATGGTTTAATCTTGCTTTTGGACTCAGCATATTGCTTTATATAAAATAATGCAAGCACGTAATTTGGTTTTAATAGATTCAGTTTTATTAGGAACAGAATATAAAGATGCAATCCAAGGGCTGGCAGCGTCCGGGAAGTATAATTGAGCAGTGCAGCGTGTTTTAGGCTGTCGGACGAGATGGCTCTTCTGTTTAGCTCATCAAATGCCTGCATCATGCCATTCCTGTCATTGTGGAGCGCTTTGAACACATTCAGCTTCAATTATCTGACAGGTGTTCTCGTTCAGAAGTTTGGATTTCCATGGCTTTGAGCTCTAGAGAGGATTTAAGTCATTTCCTCTTTCTTAGCCTAGAAGATGAGGGCTAGAAAGAAGAAAAGGGCAGAGTTCTGCCTCTACTTAGTCCTGGGCATCAGGGGGTGTGCTTGCTTCATGTCCTTAGGGCATTAGCTGGGCTTGGCTGGTCACTACACTGCTTCCATGGTGACGTTGGTCACTGAGGTCTCAGTGGCATCCTAAAGTTGACTGATCTGAGTAACTAACTGCTCAAGAGCTAGGGTTCAACGAAGAGATGAACAGAGCACGTTCTTTGGGACAGAATGTGACTTGGTCTTTAATCAGTTGGCAACTGGAGCTATTTCACTAACATGCAATAGAACCAATAATTTGTGACTCACCTTTGAAGTGTGACGGATGTTCAGGCCCTGACAGTTTTATCATTTGACAGCAGGAGAGTCACTTTCAGGATTTTCGGGGCTTCTCTCGTGAACCTGTGTGTGTCGTGAGTTCAAGAGACAGGACTTCCTTTTCATTCACTCTCCCCTTCCTAGGCAGAGAACATGCTGGTTTTTGGAATTCCTCCTCTTTAAATGGAAATATTTTCAGTACTACTCTTGGGCCTGGGGGGTTTTACACTTTACTGTAGAAGGATGTGAGGTGGAGTCTTAACTTGTGTTTAGTAATTGGCTTGCAGGGTTTTGTCTGGCTTGCAGTCCTTGAATAATAGTCCTCTTTGCCGTGTCCTGATGTTCCTGGTTTTGGTGACACCCCAAGGTGGCGTTCCTAATCTGAGAATGGCACCATTCATTGTCCATTTGATGATCAGTTTCCAAAACATGTTCTTTTTTACTTCCCACAAAAATCATTTTGTGGTCACCCCACGATCGAACAAGCCTTTATCGCTGTGTTGAAAAGACCTGGCGTTAGTTTCCTTTGATTGCAGGACATGATAGAAAACGGAACACACTGAGAAACAAATAAATTGACCAAACGAAAGAGCTTGCTTCTATCTATGGTGCCAGACATATTTTGATGAGTTTAGATTTCTTTCATTTTTCCAGAGTAAATTAAAATAGCAACAATTATAAAAGCAGCTTTCCTTGCCGAAATTGGAAGGATTTCAAAAATTTAAAAAAAAAAAAAAGTAAAGAGTCCTAAATAAAACCGTGCAAAAAAAGGCACCAGGGAGAGACAGACTCAGTTAGCAGATGCTGTCTGGTTTCCAAATAGTCCTGTGTTGTGGCCCAGTTAGTAAGCTTATCAAAAAATAAATCACCGGATAAGAAAAATCACCTATGAGGATAATGTCCTAGAAAAGATTGCTTTATAGTGTTATAAACATTGAAAGAATAATCTCTAAAGGGACCAGTGATCTCAACCATAACATGATGCTCTGTCTTGAAAGCTCCGGGTTTCTGTCAGGTCCCAGCCCTCTCAGAGCGGGACCTCCTCTTCCTCCTTTTGGTAGCTTTGCTGTAGCCGTGAGGTTAAGGAAAGCCATCCTTCATCCTCCTGACTTTAGTCAACCCTCAGACTGGCGCAATAGGTGGTCCTGCCTTTCTAGACCTCACCAGGTAGCAGGAGAGTCCAACGTGTAAATAACCAACCCCAGTACATTCCTCGCTGGTTATGTCCAGGGTGTACTGGGGGCACGTGGGAGATTGTGGTGGGCTGGGCGGGGAATTCAAGCTCAGCTGGCCTGTGGTGCATTGTCTGTAAATCAAACTAATGACCATCTAAACAAGGTCATTATGAGCCAGGAACTGTGCCAGGTACAAAGGGTGTAGAGAGGAAGTCTCCATTCTCCTTACACCTGAGACACTACTATTTAATAAAAGGCAGGCGTGTGTACAACTGGGCAAAAGACCCATGTGCAGATCCGTGAGTGGTTGTCGTGGAAGGAGAGAGACATGCAAGGCCGAGGAAGACGGGGCTGCAAAGACCATTCATGGGAGGAGCTGGAGTCCAGGGCTAGGTCGTGGGAAGTAGTAGGGCAGTCATGGGTTCATGTGAAGCTTGGCGTCAGCCAGTAGGCCCTGATATATGAACATTTGGAGCGTCATAGGTGATGGGGCTGGGGGGGGGGCGTGTTTTAGCATTTGAGCAGACAGCAGAAGCAAGGAGAGCATGCTCACTATCTTACCTGTCTTCCCTGAAGCATGCCATAAAACCTGCGTTCTAGGGATGCCTTCTTTCACCTGCTGGAGGGAAGCATCGCCTGCTGGAGATGGGGAGACGGGAAGCATCTTTATAAAAAGGCCTTGTTAACTCCCCCTTAGCTTGTCGACATAGCTTGTCGACAGTGCGCATCAGCCACTCTGTGTACTCTTGCTTCCATGTGCCTGCCCACTCCACTTCAACCCCGAGTGAAAATGTACCCGCTACCCTTTATTTCTGGAGGTTGATTTGGATCTTTATTTCTAAATGATTCCAACACTATGTAAAATTTAAGTAAGTGTGCATGCTTTTCCTCTGGTTACTCAGTTTTGTTTTTTGTTTTTTTGTTTTTTTGTTTTTTGTTTTGTTTTGTTTTGTTTTGTTTTTGTGATAGGGTTCTCATCCATGAATTTAGTCATAATTAAGAACAGAAGTACTGGGGCTGAAGAGATGGCTCAGCAGTTAAGAGCACTAACTGCTATTCCAGAGGTCATGAGTTCAATTCCCAGCAACCAGATGGTGGTTCATGACTATCCATAATACGATCCTGATGCCCTCTTCTGGTGTATAGCTATACATGCAGATAGAGCATATATATATATATATATATATATATATATATATATATATATATATAATTAAGTAAATCTTTAATTTTTTTTTTAAAAAAAGAGAAGTGTATCCCTTCCAGAAAATAAATTACTTAGAAGGAACTCTGCTGGTGGTTTGAATGAGAATCACCCCTTAGGCTCATATATTTGAATGCTAGGTCCGTATCTGCTGGAACTATTTTAGGGAAGACTAGGAGGTGCAGCCTCATTAGAAGATTGGAAGGTGTATTACTCAGGGTAGGCTTTGAGCTTTCAAAAGCCCGCCAGGCCAGGCCCAATCTTGTCCTCTCTGCTTCTAACTCACGGAGATGTAAGCTCTCAGTTCTTGCCCTAGCGCCGCGCCTGCCTGCCGGTTGTCATTCCCTTGACACGATCCTCACAGACCCACCCTCTGAAAGTGTAAGAAAATCTCCAGTTAGATGCTTCTTTTAATAAGTTGCCTTGGCTGTGTCGCCTTCTCACAGCAATAGAACAGCAACCAAGATGGTCCTGTAGCATGCGGCAGAAAATGGGCCTCAAAGACAACTTGGACTTCTGATGGGTGATGGATGCGTGGGTGTGACAGTCGCAACTTACTTAGCTGTAAGAGAAAGTCTCAACTGCAGTGGCACAAATGTAAGAGTTTCTACTCTTGCACACAAGAAGCCCAGAGAAACATTGCCGGGCTGGTTAGATTTCTTAAAAATTCTCAGGAGATAGCCAGGGATTGTGCTGGCTTATAGAAATAGGATGGTTGTAGTTTCTTCCTCCAAAACCCATGACTTCACTAGCCCTGTAGAGTTGGCTAGGTTCCTGGTACCAGCCATGGTTTGCCTCTTGTTGGTCCTAAGTCCCATCAGAAGTCTTTTGGTTACTGGCAGGGTATGTGTGCCACTTCTGCACCCTGAGGGGTCTTGTGCCACGCAGCTCATTGTGGTTCAGAGACTGGAAGAAATAGTCTTCCCCAGGGAAGAGCACACAGGCCGGTTCAGTTATCTAAGATGGCTGGCCCTGAAAATACACAAGTAACATTATACAGACGGAACAGGTTGTGCTTAGATATTTATGAATACAGACTCATAAATATATGTCTATGCACACATACATACGTACATGTATGTACACACATGAACAACAATTAATGAAAAAGAGGCCATGATTTTCGTCAAGAAGCAAGGCTGGGTGGTGAGAGTTATCTGGAGGGAGGAGGGGGAAGTGGAGAAATGATATCATTATATTATAATCTCAAAAACAAGGATGTCCTCAGAGATCTGGGCATGGTGGTCATGCCTGTGATCCCCACACTGCAGAGGCTGAAGGAGGAAGATGTCGACTTGGAGGTTGCCTGGGGTACCGGGGGCTATGTACAGCTCCGGTGGAGAGCCCTTGCCAGCGTCTGCAATTGTTTGCTTTGCAACACTGCCGGGACCAGCGATGGGAGTGGTGAGTGGTATGGGCAGACTCTCAGAGATCCCCAGGGTGAGTTGCTTTTGCCTTTGCTGTGCATGCGTGTGAATTTTGTCTCTGTGGTCCTGTATGGCACTCAGGACTCCGTGGAGCAATGGCTGTTTCATCTCTGTGAGGAAAACCAGAAAGTAAGGAGCCAAAGAAGTGTACTTACCCTGTGTGTTTTAAGCAAATTCCCCCAAAGCTTAATGCGCCATTTCTTTTATTAATTTTTATTTATATGAGTACACTGTCGCTGTCTTCAGACACACCAGAAGAGAGCACCAGATCTCATTACAGATGGCTGTGAGCCACCATGGGGTTGCTGGGAATTGAACTCAGGACCTCTGGAAGAGCCGTCAGTGCTCTTAAACACTGAGCCATCTCTCCAGCCCAATACTGTTTTTCTATTTAGAAAATATGTAAGATTCAAAACATTGAGGTAAAGGAAAAAGGGAGAATGAAGGAGAGTAATCGGCATTCCCTATCACCGGGGAGTGTCCTCAAATATAGGCTTGTAAGTATTTCTCAGGCTGGAGGCTGGGGCATGAAATAGGAGACATAGAAGTCAAGGTCCCTTTGTTTTGCTGTCTTGTATTGGTGCTGGGGATGGACCTTGGGCCTCACACATGCTAGGCAAGCTCTTCTGAATCATTGTTTCCCAGCATAATTCTCTTCCCACTGTCCCTCCTCAACTGCCGCTCTTGAGAGATTACAGCGATGGCTGCAGGGCAACTCACTCAGGTCATTGTGCGGCAGGCAGGTGACCCGCCCCCACACCTGTACATATGCTGCATTTCATCCCTGACAATCCCTTTCATTTGGAAGATGTTTGTTGGGGTTACAGTTGCTGGTACCTGTCATGTGGGAATTGACTAGAAGTGGATGAAATTGACTTGACTAGAAATTGACTATCGCAATGGATAGCTCGTAGCTTCTTAGAGGAGAGAAGCCCTGTTGGAGAACGTGCACACATCTCACTAAAGGGGAGAAAACATGTCATGCTATTGTTTGGAGGATAAAAAGACTTAAAACACACACACACACACACACACACACACACACACACACACACACACACCCTATTCACGTTCTCAGTGGGGAAAAAAATCAGGAAGTTGCTGGCTGCATACAGGACATAAGGGCCCTTCCCTCCCTCCCACCAATCTCCCGATGACCCCCCTCATCTCTCCATCCTGGCCTCCTGGGATGGAACCCAGGGCCTCACACTTCCTTGACAAGTGGGAGCTGTCTGTCTCAGCAGGCAATCTTTACAATGTTTCTCATTACTGTCACTCCTGAGTGGACACAGCCATCCCCATGCTCTCCAGTGGCAAGGAAGGGCCCGGAGTGTAGCTTTGCCTTGACGCAGCCTGACGCAGGACTCACATTTCAGAATGTGTGCGAACTCATTTCAGTCACAAAGTGAACAGCTCCTTGAGAGAATGAAATTTATCAAGCTGAGCTGCCAGGCTAGATCTGGCCTTCTGTTCAGGCAGGCTTGGAGAGGTTTCTGACTGGTGGGTGAGCCTGCCTTCTATGCTCCCTTCAAACAGGAGAGGGCGACAGAGAGACTGATGAGAAAACCCACACTTCCTTATTTGCTTCCCTCCAGTAAGAGCTCTTGTGCAGTGTATACTGATAGGAAATGAAAATTGAAATTAGCACCTTTTTTTTTTTCAACCCAAACTGATTAGAGAGAAGTTTAAAGTAACACAATCCAGATTTCTTCCCGTCATTTTTTTTTTATTTTTTTGTGGTCATACAGATGTTGCCAAGTGGATTAATACTAGGGGATTTTGATGTTCATAGATCTGACAGTCAAATGCAATGGATTATTTACTGCAGGTAAATAGCCCTGATAGGTCTTGGCTTTCGCTCGTCATTCCATGTGCTTGTATAAACAGCATGGGCTCCCATGTATTTTTGTGGCTTATTGCAACACATTTGCCCGCCGGAATTAAAGGGTCTCTAAGGAAAACCGTTTCCTTTCTTGCTAAGACAAAGGAGCGCTAATGCCGTTTGACTTCATTTTGGCTTGGCATCGGCTTCATTTTTAAAACATTGCTTTTACAACCCCATTCTTCCGACAATAGAAATAGCGTCTAAGCTGGCTGATTGGGTGGCGTTGTGCCCTTGACCTTTAAAATGTGATGTAATTGAAGGCATGTTGTTATGCTCACACACTGAACTGGGTATTCGCTGCACATGAACTCTGTCTGGCTTCTCATTAATATTCTATTTTTTTTTAAATCTATAAATCCAGGACAGCTGCATACCCCAGGGCTTCTTTCTGATATTTTAATATCTCCCGGTTTTAGATTAAGGACAATGAGTAATCCTGGCAGGTAGCCCTTGCTTCGCTGTGACTCAAGGGATCAAGTTACTGGTGCTCCTTCATGAGGGAAGCCAGGAGCCCACTGTGACATTTTATATTGTGATAAATTTAATCTGTTGATGGCTTCCCCTTACAACCCCACTTTGTAGATAAGCTATGAAATAACTGGTCTCAATGCTGCTTTCAAAGTGAGGAGTGTCATCGTCCAAGTGGAAGGGCGTGTAGCATGGCCCGGTGGCTCAGCGGAAAATGAGTGTGCATGCTTATGTGACAGTCGTGACCGGCTCAGGACCTGGGCTTCTAGCTTGTTCTTATCTACAGTATCGAGCATTCCACCTGTCACCTATCTGTACCCTTCCTCAGCACAAGACAATACAGAAAATCAGTCACCTTTGCCGTCTATCTGTGGCCTCAGGTCTCAACGCTGCCCATGTTTTGGGATAGCTTTCCCATAAAGTGTACGAATAGCCAATGACAACAATCTCTTCGACTGCATTAATATATTGGCTGTCATCTTTGTCTCCTTCTTCCTCCTCCTCCTCCAGGTGGCTTTGGTCCTCAGTTTAGTTAGTTTGTTAGTTTGGTCCTCGGTTTAGGGCACACGACCGACTGAGGCAAGGCTGTCTTTTTTTTTTTTTAAGATTTATTTATGTATGTGAGTACACTGAAGCTGTACAGATGGTTGTGAGCCTTCATGTGGTTGTTGGAAATTGAATTTTTAGGACCTCTGCTCACTCCGTCAACCCCGCTCACTCAGTCCCTGCTTGCTCTGGCCCAAAGACTAATTTATTATTATACATAAGTACACTGTAGCTGTCTTCAGACGCACCAGAAGAGGGCATCAAATCTCATTACAGATGATTGTGAGCCACCATGTGGTTGCTGGGATTTGAACTCAGGACCTTCTGAAGAACAGTCAGTGCTCTTAACCTCTGAGCCATCTCTCCAGCCCCCGAGGCAAGGCTGTCTTGATCTGCTGTGTCTTTCCTCATGAGTCTTAAGTTTCCTATCTCTGGGTTATGGGATCAGGAAATGGGGTCTTGGGAAATTCCTGGTGCTGTTACTAAGAATAAAGAAGAGGTAAGTTTGTAGGAAGAAATGAAAAATGAGAATTGAGATGGCATCAGCATCTAGAGCAGTTTTATTTCATGCTAGAGAGGTGGCGTCCCAAGTTCTGGCTGCATTGTGTTTGGGCCACAGGAACCAGGAACACAATGATTAGACTTCAAGAGAAAGCAGAATGTGTCCTTCAAGCTGGGGTTCTTTTGTAGCTAAGGATAGGGGATGAGGGTTGGGGATGAGGTGGCATGGAATCAAAGGCTCAGACTCAGGGAGCAGGTGAGAAGGAGACAGCAAGTTTATTATTTCTCTGGGAGCACCCTTTATACCCACCACTAGTGTCCCATTGGTCCCAAGCAAGCGTGTCCTCCAAGTGGCAGTTCCTGATTGGTTGTCATTGTCTGCATCACTAATCTCTAGGCTCTCAGGCAGGCTTCAGGTTGGGGGAGTTACCTGGGGAGAGGGGCTCCCCACTTGCTGTTTACAGAAATTTATACCTTGTCAGTGAGGCCTGCCATTCCTCCTAAGACAGGACATGGGTTAGGGGCATTCCTTGGAGGCTGCCTGGAAGAATTAGCTGTTTTCTTGAGACAGGCTATAAGTTTGAAACGGTAAGGTCTGCTGACTTTTTATAACTACCAGGTCTCTGGGGTGGGGATCGGCTGCTTTCCTTCTGCAATCTCTAAACAATCTCTAAACAGCTAGACGTTGAGCTCAGTTTAGGGTCTTGTCTTCTTTGGGGTGAGATTCCTTTAGTTACCTGTAACCAACCTTCAGCAGGCTCAGATACCAACTCATTAAGAGTAGGTTCCTCTCTGGTGTTCTGACCTGTGCGTTCTTCTTGCCTTCTTGGTCCCTGTACTTTCAGCTTCATCTCCTTAATTCAGACACTCCATCTGTCAGCACGGCACCTGCGTGTTTCCAGTGACCACTGCTCTTGTTCAGTGTCTTGAGAAGCATCAGTATCAGTTTGGGGTTGTTAAATGTGGAAGGTAAATCCACGTCTTACTGCACATTCTGGCTAGGAACTGAAACACCTCTGCATGATTTCTTTCTCTCTCTCTTCCTTTCTTTCTTTCTCTTTCTTTCTTTCTTTCTTTCTTTCTTTCTTTCTTTCTTTCTTTCTTTCTTTCTTTCTTTCTTTCCTTCTAAAGATTTATTTATTTATTTATTATATGTAAGTACACTGTCGTTGTCTTCATACATCCCAGAAGAGGGCATCAGATCTCATTATGGCTGGTTGTGAGCCACGATGTGTTTGCTGGGATTTGAACTCAGGACCTTCAGAAGAGCAGTCAGTGCTCTTAACCACTGAGCCATCTCTCCAGCCCCCCATCTCTGCATGATTTCTTTTTTTGTTGTTGTTGTTTTTTTGTTTGTTTGTTTGTTTGTTTTGGTTTGGTTTGGTTTTTTCAAGACAGGGTTTCTCTGTGTAGCCCTGGCTATTCTGGAAATCACTCTGTAGACCAGGCTGGCCTTGAACTCAGAAATCCACCTGCCTCTGCCTCCCAAGTGCTGGGATTAAAGAATAGAATAGTACTTTAATGGAGGCTTACCAAAAGGACTGACTAGTTTAACATTTCTACCAAAATGGACAGATCTTATGTTTTGGCTTCGTCTTTCCACCATGGCCAGAAGCAGGGTATATTCAGAAGCTCTGGGAGAGCAGAGTCACCTCTTCTGCCATGTGGCTTTACCTTCGGAAGAATCTTTCCGTAAATATTGACTTCAAGATACTCATGATGCACAATATTGTTTTAACTGATGAAAATTGAGTGGATCATTCTGTAAGTTAAACCTTCCAGCAGCAGGAAAGCCTGAGGGTCAGCGCACACTGCACACTCCTTCAAGCTAGGCTTTCTAGCTTGACAGCACTTGGCAGAACCTTTGCAGTGAACCGAACGATTTTATGTGTGTGTGTATGAGGTGTATGCAACGTACTCTCTCCAAGGTAAATATTCATGATGGGGAAAAGCAAAGTCCTGTTCAAGTTAAGAGCCATGTAAAGCAAATAATATCCCTCCCGGGTTGATTCTCGTGCCGCTGTGAGTTTATAGCCAGCTGATAAACAGCTCTGGAGGGTCAGTCATAAACAGGGTATTTGAACGAGAGCAGACAGACTTGCTGCCATGCCTACATGATACAGTAGTCTAGGAAATCCCTTCCTCATCCCTACCCCTTGCTCGATCCGCACAGATGACTGCAGAAAAGGGAAAATGTCTTGGGATGCAACCTTGGGGTGCGTGGAGTTGCCCCGTCATTCTCGTGAGCCGTAAGTGCCATGTCCAGAGGAACCCAGGAGGATGGTCATTCAGTTCAGTCACAGCACACGGATAATGCTACCACATCAGTAAGCCCCACCCTTCCGGGATGGAGGTGCAGATACAGAGGAACCCCCATTCACACTTTTAGAGGAAACTTTCTGAACAGAGCTACTTGGATGAGGAAGGAGTGGTAAAGCACAGTGGAGAATGCTTGGGGTGCACTCGTGCCCGGCACTGTAAACATTTCTTTGCTTTGGGGTGCACTCGTGCCCAGCACTGTAGACATCTCCTGCTTGTATGGCGTGGAAAGGACCACTACTGGTTCAGCATGACCAGAGATGCATTTGTTTCCCAGTCAGTGGGAAAGGGCATTAGATCTATGAGACCTTAGGTTAAGTCAGCTCTGGTCATGATGGATCCTGTGGCTGGGATCTCTTGAAAATCATTTGTGGTGAGTTGAGCTCTTTCCCCTTCGCTAAGAAATACACAAGCATATGTTTCTTTCTTTTGTTATGAAACTTTTGACTGAACTAATAAGAGGCTCAAAGGTCTGGGTCATACCTCTTTCATATGGACATCACACGCAGACATGATTCTTGGATAGGAATCTTCTATGAACCCAGCCTATCTTTTCTTCTATATTTCCCATTTCTTTCTCTTTCTTCATTACTAACCTCATGGACACTGAAATAGAAATAACTTAACGAAGGGCTTATTCTTTAATTTATAGTTAAAAAAATCCTTAAAATCCCACCTCCCTCTAATTTCCATAACTGAGAGCCCTCCTGTGGAGTTATACTTTAGAGTCGGGAGTCACCTTGGAGATCATTATTGTCACAGGTGAAAAGTCTGATCTCCTAAAGTCTCACCAACTTGTCCTGACCACATGTCTCCTTAGAGACCGGACAAAGGCACAACTTCACTTACCTCTTGTCCTGTGACCAATCCTCGCTCAGTCTGGTCTGGGACCCTAAGTTTCTGCTCATGTGACTCTAGGGTCTGCTGCATCTGAACTGGTCTGTGATGGAGTCAGTGCTGGGTGGGAAGCAGCAGGAGCTATTAAGGCTGCACCTGAAGGAGCAGCTACTGGACCAGCACCTCCTCTAACCATTTTGGTCCGTACTCTTGCCTTCTGATGGCATGTGAAGGGGAGTGCTGCAGGCTGCTGGGTGGCATCACACTTGAGTTCTTGCCCAGGCACCTCTTCCTCCTCTGCATCCCCGCAGACAGTGACTGTAGGCTCTTCTCCATTGGACTGGTTGCCTAGTTTGCTCATGCAGCTCCAGGAAGAATCCATTTTAGTGAAACCAGCTTAGAGACCAGGTAATCTGTAATCCGTGGGCTAGTGGGAAGTGAGAACTGGATCCTTTGATGAGAGGTTGTTAATGGAACCCGGAATTCTAAGTGCAAGTTCATGACTTTTCTAGAAGGAGCAGGCAATTAGATTTTTCTGGTCCATGGAAAGATTTCAGTAACGGAGGGGAATATTTTTAAAGCCTTCAGATTCTTATAACATATTGTGATTTTTTTTTTTCTCTTCTAATACAGTCTGACCTTAAGCTTAAGAATCAGTATGTCAGATATCCATCTTGTTCTCCCATGAACTCACTTCATGCCTCAGATGGATTGCAATCTGCCGAGTGGCTGCTCTAGAGCCACTCTCTCGTGGCTGGCATAATTCAATGGTATGGGATTTATTAATAATAAAAGTGTGTGGGAGCTATACCTAGATCATAGCATTATTCCTTTATCATACCCAGCACAAGTTTATCTTTATAATGTAGTATTCTGCCAGCCTAATAGGCAATAATTTCTTTTATTAGACTCCCAGCTAGAATGGATTTAGTACTTTTCTTAGTTCATTCATCAGATATATTCTTGGCTGCATCTGGGAGATAATTAAAAAGCAAGTCCTTGAACTCAAGGAGTCTGTGGTCTGTGGAGAAACGAAAATGAAATCACACCAGTACACCAAAGCAGTTTTATGGCACAGGCCAGCAGTTTTCAACTTGTGGGTCATGACCCCTGTGGGGTTGCATATAGATATTTACATTATGATCCAAACCAATAGGAAAATTACAGTTCTGAAGTAGCAGCAGAGTAATTTTATAGTTAGGGGGTCACCACAACACAAGGAGCTGTATGAGAGAGCCTCGGCATAGATAGCACAGAGCAGAGAGATGCCTGAGCTGGTGACAAGACACACAGAGAAGACAGCACAGGATCAAGAGTTGTCTGGGTAAAGATGGCGACCTTAGGGGAGGAGACCGACATCCTGAGCGGTGGAGCCCCAGAGTTAGGACATGGGTCTGCTGACTTGAAGTCGGGGGTCATGGTCTTCCCTTGTTTGGAATACAGATGGTATTTGCTTTTTTTTTTTTTTTTTTTAAGAGGACATACTTTAATAAATCACCAGACACAGAAATATATGCCAAAAGAACATGATCTACATCACCACGAAAGTGCCTCCAACAATCAGACTAACTAGGAGTGAGTACACACTGCAGTCCCACCCACACACTATGTGCAGGTTCTACGAGCAGGAAGTTATACCCAGAAAGGAGGACCATACCGCATGCACACAGGCTATCCTCGCTTAACCTCAGCTCCAACTCCTGATCTATAATGATTTGATGCCTAACAATCTACACAGGAAGGTCCTAATCAGATCATTGCAGCACTGTCTAAGTGTAAAATCCACATGCAAATCATGGTGCTTTCCATGTAATGGCAGCAAATTCTCAAGCTCTATCCACTATTATTTGCACTTAGGGTTAAGAATAAGGACTACTAGGTAATAGGTGCTAATGGTCATTGGATGGATGTTCTGTTCCAGCCTGAACCTCCTGGAAGGTTTTCAGGCACCGTTTCAGTGAAAAGCAGATCTTCTGCTGATTACACAGCCACTGGAATAGAAGGTGTGAACACTGGAATAGAAGGTGTGAACACTGGAATAGAAGGTGTGAACACTGGAATAGAAGGTGTGAACACTGGAATAGAAGGTGTGAACACTGGAATGGGGGGTGCTGGCTGGCGAGCTGAGTCCTAGGGAACAGGTTGACAGAGATGTCAGAGTTGATTTAGATGATCCCTGGTTTTGTTTTGAAAATTGGATGTGAGTAAGGGAATGGTGTGTGTGTGTGTGTTAGTGTGTCAGCTCTCTCCAGACTGGAGGTACAGGCAGGTGTGAGCACTGTGCGGGTACTGGGACTTGATCGGATCCTCCGCAACAGCAGCTACTCTCTCTTAACCGATGAGCCATCGGCCTAGCCCTGATTAACAGGTAGATCTGCATTCAGTACCGCAAGGGCAGCAGGCACTGAGGATGTGAACCGTGAGAAGGCAAGATCTGTGGAGATTGTAAGGACGGTGGTTTCTGTGTTCCTGAACTCATAGTGTGACCTTTGCCATCACACTTAGATCTTTTTTATTGTAACTGTCGGTTACTTCCCTGGGGTCCCGGCCCCTCGAGATCATGAGCGTAGCTGATGTTCAGCGAACACTTGAATGTTCATGTGGATGCTTCAGCCACTGCAGTAAGGGACTGACCCCGGAGTTTGTTTGTTTGTTTGTTTGTTTGTTTCAATCAAAAAGAGTTTCATGTCTTGTCAGAAACAAATTGTACTGGCTGGCTTTGTGTGCCAACTTGACACCGGCTGGAGTTATCACAGAGAAGGGAGCTGCAGTTGGGGAAGTGCCTCCATGAGATCCAACTGTGAGGCATTTTCTCAATTAGTGATCAAGGGGTTAGGACCCCTTGTGGGTGGTGCCATCTCTGGGCTGGAAGTCCTGGGTTCTATAAGAGAGCAGGCTGAGCAAGCCAGGAAAAGCAAGCCAGTAAGGAACATCCCTCCATGGCCTCTGCATCAGCTCCTGCTTCCTGACCTGCTTGAGTTCCAGTCCTGACTTCTTTTGGTGATGAACAGTAATATGGAAGTAAGGAATAAACCCCTTCCTCCCCAACTTGCTTCTTGGTCATGATGTTAGTGCAGGAATAGAAACCCTGACTAAGACACAAGTCTTGCTCTGAACCCAGTTATAACGTCAACAAATGATTAAATTTTGTAAGACTTCCATTTTCTAGAAACTAACTAGACCTAGGTTTTTCACTATTCTCGTGGAGAGAATTCACTGGAGACAGTTCTTGTTTAGAGCTTAGATGATGGTAGTGGTAGTAGTGATGATGTTGATGAGGTATGTGCGTGTGTGTGTGTATGTGTGTGTATATGTGTGTATACACATATGGATTTTTTTCCTTCTACTTGTCTTTTGAACCTACACCTCTGTGATCTAAGTAGTATTTCCATTGTAGATGAATTTATTTGGAAGAGTTTTAAAAGAACATGTCTGTCTTTTGGTCTTGAGTTGACTACACTTAAGACTGCCCATGGGGAAGCATGTCTTCCCCATGCTTTTAATCCCAGTGATGACGCATGCCTTTAATCCCAGGGGTTGGGAGGCAGAGGCAGGCAGATTGCTGAGTTCGAGGCCAACCTGGTC
>NW_022196891.1:76078798-76091394 GCF_008632895.1 Mastomys coucha | reverse complement strand
AAAGTGCCATGGGGGTCTGGGGGGAGGGAGTTGCCCTACATCTACACAGCTGGAGGTCTGGTGAGCTTTTGTGAATGGAATTGAGAAGACCTATTGTTTATGAGAGCCTATCCTTTGTATTGCTTCCATCTGCTTTCAGTCTGCAAAGACAAGCATTGGGATTTTATTTATTTAATAAATCTCTTTTTTATTAAAAAAAAGAGGTGGGTGGCTCTCTTTTGAGGTCATTAATTCAGCTAAAACCACGGCTACCCCTGGAAGGCAGGGTTCCTTCTCTGCATTGCTTGATGAGGGGCCAGTAGGCTGGGCAGTCCCTCTCCGAGCCACCCACCTGGATATTACAAGCTGTTCTGTTATAAAAAGACCCATCTTTATGAACTTGTCCAGAGTTGAGACATGGATCCTCTATTTAGAGAGCCATCTGAAGAGAAGCATTTTGCCTCCATTTTTGGAGAACTGTTTTCTAAACGGAAAAAATAGAAATATTAACTGCTCAAAGGCTTTTTCCAATAGGCTATTTCCAACAGTCCAACATTCATTCATTCATTCACTTATTCATTCATTCATTATTTCTCATTCATTCTAACTTGCTTGGCAGCTATACTTACCTACCTTGTGCTTCCAGAAGGTATAGGTTAGTGCCAAAGGGCATGCCTACCAAATAGTAGTTCCTGGATTTGATCCCCAGCAAAACAAAGACCCCTAACCCCCAAGTGTTAAGTCATCTGTGAAGTTCCCTTAACAGTTAATATCCCGAAGCTATTGCAGACCCATGAAACAGAACTTTTTGGTTACCTCAGTAGCCCACAGCTCCTTATGGGCCAGTGCCTTTCAGATGCAGAGAGAACTGAGGAGAGATAGGCTGGGAACATGGCTCAGTTGGCATGGAACCTGTGGCACAAGCAGGAAGACCAGATCCCCAGCATTCACCTGAAAGTTGGGCACACAACTGTATCTTTAACCTTAGCACAGGAGGGAGGGAGGGAAGGGGAAGATGGGGGGATAGGGGTGTCCCTGGAGGTCACTGGCTGGCCTGTCTAGGGGTGGGTGGGGATCGCTGGAATTTAGGGCTGGCTAGTCTAGTAGTTGAATCACTGAGAGACCCTGGCTCAGGAAGGACTTTTACCACTGGCCCCCATACGTAGGTGCAGGCACACACGAATTAAATTTAGACAAAATTGTGGAAAGCAAAGGTAAAAGACTTGACCTCAGTTGGAAGGGTGACAGGCGGTTGTGCCGTGAAAGCCAGTGGTGAGAGGTCGCATATTCCCTGGTAAGTATGGCGGTCATAGGCAAATCAGGCCTCTGGTCATATTGCGTCTCATCCTGCAAAGCTCATGGCTTGTACCCTTCTCTCCCTCGGCACGAGGTGTGTGTAAGTGTGGATTAGCTGGCTTGCTTGGTGACATTGGCATGCGGAAAAGTCATCAATGCTCTTTGTCTTACCTTGCCATTCAGAAATCGTGTCTCTCTCTCTCTCTCTCTCTCTCTCTCTCTCTCTCTCTCTCTCTCCCTCTCTCTCTCTCTCTCTCTCTCATATTTTGGTGAGAAATGGATGAGCTTCCAATTTTATTTGGGGATTGTCTGTATCAAACCAATGGATACAGGGTTTCCCCTTCCCTATATTTAACTCTTAGCTTCAACTTGAGACCACGTTAATCTTATATGAGCTATCCCGTTGCATGCTAATAACTACCCGCTTTTATCTGCTGCTCTTGTGGTCTTTTGAGGTGGGTTCTCTCACTGCAAATGATGGCTGCAATGGCAAAACGTGTCAGAAGTATTTCTTAGTCTTTAAACCCATCTGGGATTTATTAGTGTACCAGATATGGGCTAACATGGTTCTGTGACTAGGCACAAGGCCCAGAGAACAAGATTAGGTAGGTTTCCAGGGGCTCTGAACTCATGTCAAGCAAAACTGCCATGCTGGGTGGCTAAGTCCATGGAATGGGGAAAAGTCTAAAACTGCTTTATCTCATTGCATAATGTTTGTAAATTTTATTCAGTTAATTTACAGCTTTAGGGCTCCTGAGGTTAAAATTAAATTTTTGTGCAGTTTTGATAAGGAGACAGCAAACAGGGCTGGCTGATCAGCAGCGGGTGCTTTGGAAATGTGTTGGTGAGAGTGTGAAAACAAAGGGTTTGGGTTTCGGGAGCCCTTGGCGTGCAGAGCCTTGGCTCAGAGGTGGAAGGGCGCACCTGCGCCTGCCTTCACAGGCCTTTCTCTGTCCTGTGTCTTCTCTGAGCTAACCTCCAATGGTGAAGCAAGCATCGTTTGTAACTCTCACCAAGGCAGTGTTGTAGGCAGGCTGCCAGTGATGTTTTCCTCCCTTTTATGTTTTTTCATCTTTAAGGTACGGCCACTTTAGTAAGTTGTATTTCCCCTGAGTAGTGAGTGATGTCTCTTTCCTCCGTCAGCTCTGCCAGGCTGAAGGGTGACAAAGAGCCCGGGACTGGCTTCCAAGTAATAGAGCGGGGCTTCAAAACAACACTCATTATGGTTTGCTGATCCTCTCCCCTTCCTCCCACCTCTGAGTGTGTGTGTGTATGTGTGTAAGTATATGTGTGTGTTTGTGTGTGTATGTGCGTGTGTATGTGTGTATATGTGTGTGTATGTGTGTATGTGTGTATATGTGTATGTGTGTATATGTGTGTGTATGTGTGTATATGTGTATGTGTGTATATGTGTGTGTATGTGTATGTGTGTGTGTATGTGTATATATGTGTGTATGTGTCTGTGTATGTGTGTATATGTGTGTATGTGTATGTGTGTGTATGTGTGTATGTGTGTATGTGTATGTGTGTGTATGTGTGTGTATGTGTGTATATGTGTGTGTATGTGTGTATGTGTATGTGTGTGTATGTGTGTATGTGTATGTGTGTGTATGTGTGTATATGTGTGTGTATGTGTGTATGTGTGTATGTGTATGTGTGTGTATGTGTGTATATGTGTGTATATGTGTGTATGTGTATGTGTGTGTATGTGTATGTGTGCGTGTGTGCGCGTGTGTGTGTGCGTGTGTGTGTGTATAAGATGCTCCAAACTTGAGCAGGAGAAGCTCATGCTTTGAGATGTAATGGTGACTTGTTTCCTTGACCACGCTCTCCGTTCACGCTTTTTGAGCGCTCTCTTCAGCAAGGCTCAGCTGTTCCCTTCCTTTGGAGTGCGCGCAGGCTTTAGTTTTGGTTGTAGTTTGTTTTGAGAGAGGGTTTTGCTCTACAGGCTGCTCTCGCATTCATGATTCTCTCTGGCCTCCTAGTGATGGGTTATAGGCTTGTACCACCTATTAAAGGCACCACCTTACCCTTTTAAAATCTCGTTCTCATTAGAATATTCCCCATTCCCTTTATGAAGAGCCCTCCTTCCCCCGTTGCCTGTCCTCCATGTCTGGTCACCCTTGGTGTCTGACAGGTTATTAATTTTCTGTTGTGCCCAGTGTCACTCAGCCTGTCTCCAGCAAGAAACTTGTTGGTTTGGCTTAGTCTGAACTCGAGCTTTGGTTAGCCTTTGACGGTGACAGACTTAAAGCCTTGTTTATATTAGAGGGGCTGAAACTGGGAAGGTACAAAAATTGAGAAGGGACATGATGGAGAAACAGCAGGTTCCTGTCAGCTTGTCTGTGCTTACCGTGCAGTGTATTGTGGACTGATATGTGGACCTGGTGCATACACTATGGCTGTCCTAAAGCTCCTGCCACTTGCCAGCACCCCTGGTGGCAGCAGTAGCTGCTGCTGCTGCTGCTGCTTCTTCTGCTTCCTTTGCCTCTCCTTCTCCTTTCCCTTCTTCCCCTTCTTCCCCTTCTCCTTCCCCTTCTTCTTCCTCTTCCTCTCCTCCTCCTACTTCTTCTTCATTCTTTCCTTAAACTGTTGACCTAAAAAAAGCTCAAAAAGCAAATATAACATAATTTGAGAATCAAAATGAAGCAGAATATCAATTTAATATGATTAATTAACATACCATATTAAATGCACACTCAAATGTATGTATGTATTATGTATGTATGTAGGTAGGTGTGTGCGTATGTATGTGTATGTATATGTGTGTAAGTATGTATGTATGTATGTATGTATATACTTACGTATGTGTGTGTATATGTATGTGTGTATATATGTATGTCTATGTGGTGTATGTGTCTAAATATTTATGTACATGTGTATGTATGTATGTATCTATGTGTATGTATGTATATACCTAATGTATGTGTATGTATGTATTTGTGTATGTATGTATGTATGTATGTGTGGTGTATGTGTCTATGTATGTGTGTTTGTATGTATCTATGTGAATGTATGTATACACTTATGAATGTGTGTAAGTATATATGTGTGTGCATATGTATGTATGTATGTATGTATGTATGTATGTATGTATGTACAGAGTCTGCCTATGCTGTCCGGGAACTCCTGGCAGCAGTGGTCCCCTTGGAGCAGCCTCCAGAGTACAGCTCTGGGTACAGCTACATGCTACCACATTCTCCTCCATTCAGTTCTTTGGCTTTTTTTTTAAAATATGCTTTTCTTCTTTTACAAAATCAACATATGACATTTATTTTTAAAGTATGAAAAGGTGCAGTTACAAGTTAAGCCCCTAAGTATGGTGGCGACTGAGAGCAGGTTCCCTAGCAGCTGGACACCAAGGCTGGGGATTGTCAGGGACTCGGGGTTACCTGCTTTCTGTCAGGCATTGGGTAGGGAGAGCTGTGGCGGACTCGGAGTGTTTTAAGGAGAGTTGAAAAGCAACTACCCCATCCTCACTAAGCCATCACTGTCAGCATGATGCTGTCACACGGATTTCTGTTTGACGACTTTGCCTGTAATGTGAAGAAGTGTGCACTATGGTTATTTTTCTCTCATTAATATCCCACTTGCCCATCTCTGTAAAGCAGAACTCATCCTAACAGATCAGGAAGTTGTGGACAGAACTTCTTATCTTCCAAGCTTCGGACTCCAGCAAGGCCACCAAGACGCTATGAGGGGATGAAAGGATGGATGATTACTGAGTTTTGTTAGAGCCCGAGCCCACTCAATTCCTTTCCCCATCCTAGTGACTCAAGGCATCGTTTTCATGTCATTTGTAGGCCATCTTGGTTTGTGTTATTCTACTTATCCTTCTCTCCATTGTAAAGTCATCCAGATGCAAGATAGAAAGTTGTTTAGAGGGCAGAATGCTCACGAGAGCTTTTCTCCAATCTTTCTGTGATTGTAGCTACTGGGTTCATTATGGGTCTGGTCGGGGCATGCACAGTCTACTTTGACAGAGGGGCAGTGTCACCCATATTCACAGACACAAGAAAGGAAGTTCAAGGAAGTGGGACTTGGCAGAGGGGAACTGTCTGCGGCTCAGTGGGGGGGGGGGGCTCTCCCTGATTTTTGCAGGGGCATTCAACTTTGAACTTTGCTGGAGACTCCGGGTTTCTGGAACCAGGTGTACCCTCTCCTGAGGAGCAGCAAGCGGTCAGGAAAATGGAGAAGCACGTGGGCAGGACTAGTGTGGGGTGAACAGATGTGCTGTCCATGTGAGGAGATGGCCCAGTGGGGAGTCCCTGAGCCTTGACACCGGATCAGAAGTCAGGCTGACTACACTGACAGGCTGTCAGTGCCTTCGCAGTCTTCAATGGCTACCTTTTCACATAACTTAACTCTTTTAATCAACATCTCTGCCCTACCTGTTGAGGGTCTCGGAAAAGGTTAAACTAATCTAAATATTAACCCCAGTAAAAGGATTAGGACGAGCAAATGTGTTCGGTAAACGTCATCTTGCGTATCACAAAAGATGACTGGAATTTATTATTATTTTTAATTGCACGGATGCAGTCTTTCTTGTCTCTTGGGGTGGAGGATGGAGGGGTGCTCGTCTCCTCTGGACCTCTCCCTAACTCCTTAGGAGACAGTGTACCGCTAAGGGTCATTTAATGATTTAATCAGTAGGGGCCGGCTGTGATGAGGCAGTGAGAGCTGGCATTTAACAAGTTAATTGGAATTGGAGAGAGCTATTCAAAGGCCATGAGAAGGTCTTTTATGAAACCCTCGAATCTGCTTCAGTCTGAAGATCTTATTAAATTATGCTAAGGGTGTATTTTCCTTTCACTGTAAATCACCCATTAGGATCATCTAATCAGCTCCCTCAAAGTTGCCGCGAATTTCCATTATTAGCCTCACCATGATGGAATTTTTATTTATTTTTTTTCTCTTCAGTCGTTACTGAATCGGTGTTGAATACTGGATATTTTCTTAGCCTATTGAGACCAAACCAGAGTCGATTTTAAAATTTTCTTCTCAAGTTCTTTTTTTTTTTTTTTCAGTTTCAAACATAATTGTTTGAGACACTGATGACAGATAGTCTCAGCTTACTCAGTCATAGCTGGTGTTGAAGGCATGGCCCGCTCTCCTCCAAACAGGCCCTGCACGTGCTGTGTTCTTGTGTAGGTCATGGTAGGATCCCACCATGGAGGAGCAGATGGAGATGTGTGCGTCTCATTGTCCCTCTGCTAATGACTCAGAGATTTGTTTATTTCCCAGCCATATGTGGGACACAATAATTGTTTCAAAAATAAATGTGGTGTGGACTGTTGATCTTTCAAGTCTGCCTGGCCTTTTGTTCTCAGTTTGCCAGACCCAAGTGAACTCTCCCCGGAAAACTGTAGGCCTCTCTTGAGACTATTCACAGGTTCAGACTGGATAGAGGAGGTTGAAGGCAAAGACAGTTAAGAAACATTGTGTCTCTGTAGTGATTAGGAGTTCTAACTTTCCTCTAGTTAGAGATAACGCGAAAAAGGTTTGTGAAGCAGTGCGTTTCGGCAGTAGCTGAAACTTAAGTATTTCAGCATGTGTTTAGACGTGGGCACATTGGGCATTTGCATGTGTCACTACATATTGTCTCCACTATGTTTTTTAAAAAGCTGCGTGTATTAAAATTTTTATAGTTGAAATGCCTTTTTCATAGGACAAGAGATACTTTCTGAGGGAATCCAGTGCCGTTTCCTGATGTTATTTTTAAATAAAGTTTAGAATAATATTTGAAAATCACATAGATAATACCCAGCTCCTATCCCCCTCTTGTGAAGGACTGAGAATTAAAGCCAGGGATGGCACTCTGTTCCTGAGCTCGGTCCTCTCCTTGACATTTCTTATGAGAGGAGGGGTCTAGGTAAATTGCCCAGGCTTGACTTCAACCTCTTACCCTCCTACTTTAGCTTCCTGAGTGGCTGGGATTGCTGGCTTGCCCTATGGCTGCCTGCCAATATTTTGTTATCTAATTCATGTTTTGTTTTTTTTTTCAGGCAGGTGAACTGAAATATGATAGGGAACATTGAGAAGAGATTTTTTTTTTAAAAAAAAAAAACGAAAACAAGGTTCCTAATTTATTTGTTTTAAATATTTAAGTGTTTAAATATTGGCTCTTTTCTGAATGCACATAATGTAGTAGGTTTTCTCAAAGCCCACTCTGGCACTTTTTGACCTTTCTAATCAACTCAGCCCAGTAGATTCTTGGGTATGCAGAGTGTCTGGAAATCCACGCTAGCTTCCCGTAGGTCATAGGGCTTTCTTGCTTAGGTAGTGACTGAGTGGTTGAAGGCTGCCCGTCAACACATAAGAGGCAGAGAGATGTGTGGGAGTATAGCTTTAGCACTAATGGATTTTCTTGTTGGTCACTTATACCAGGGTACAGACTTATAGCATAACCGAATGCATGTGTGGGGGTGGTCTTCCCTACTTTATTCATCGTCTTGGGGGAGGCAATTTCTTCATAGCTCACTTGTCTTCTTTATGCCAGTGAATTTAAGTGTAAGTGTAATGGTAATTTGTAAATGAGACATGAAGGGGAAGAAGAGGTTTGCAACAATAATGAAAAACTACCAACACACCAGCAAACCGTTCAGGACGGTAGAAACGCCAGCAGGGAAGCTTGATGCGTGGAGCCATCTTAAGCCTAGTAGAAATGGAGCTTGGGACAGCCTGTAACTTTAATCCCAGAACCATACTTTGGAAGAAAATTGATACTTGGACAAAATTAACTTGATTTAAGACCATCCCTGAGAAAAGCCAGAGCCATTGCTCCCCAAGATGAGCTAGGGGTAGGGCACCCCTTTCCCTGCATCTTGCTGATGTGTCAGGTGGGTATTAGGTGTGCTGGGGGCTGGAAACAGGTTAGGTATCAAGTAGCATGACTCCCAGTTGGACTGGTTGGTTGGGAGCTGGGTAGGGTAGGATGGAGGTGGGGCATTCCAGCGTTTGCCCTGTTTGCAGGTACAAATTAATCAAACACAACTCTTTTTTGTTTGTTTTTGTTTTTTGGAGACAGGGTTTCTCTGTGTAGCCCTGGATGTCCTGGAACTCGCTCTGTAGACCAGGCTGGCCTCGAACTCAGAAATTCGCCTGCCTCTGCCTCCCAGGGGCTGGGATTTAAGGCGTGTGCCACCACTGCCTAGCCAAACACAACTATAAAGGGCATGAATCGAAGAGATTCCTGGTGTGAAAAATAAATGATAGTTCTCAGTGTTTTTTTTTCCAAGTAATTAAACACCCCAGAAGTGAATATTTCATAATGAAAATATATTTGTAGGCCCTGGCGGGGGGAAGCTATAAATTGGATATAAGTGTCATACTTATGGCATACTTACATTCCTGGACTATATTCAAGAAATCAAAGCCCAAAGATGCCTTAGAAGAGCCCATCCTTCCTGCTGTCTCTGTCTAAGCTATACTTGTGGGATAATCGGCATGGAGTTGAGATGTTGAACACTTCTAAGACTTGCAGACCCCATAGTTAAGTCAAAAGGCAGCTGATGTCTGTTTCATATACACCATCCAGGTAGCCAGCCCTTTACCAGCTCACTGGAAGCTGAGGGTCAGGCGTGTAACTTCCTGTGCTTGTGTTAGGTGTTTGTGGACCGACTCCTGAGTTCTTACATTAGTCGGGCTCTGTGAGCACTGTCCTCCGAGTCCCCCGGAGCAA
Source organism: Mastomys coucha (assembly GCF_008632895.1). Taxonomy (NCBI): domain Eukaryota; kingdom Metazoa; phylum Chordata; class Mammalia; order Rodentia; family Muridae; genus Mastomys; species Mastomys coucha. The sequence continues at coordinate 76,082,438 of NW_022196891.1, read as the reverse complement.
AGGTTCTAGCCATCGAGGGCTTTGCTCTCCGGCCTTCGTTCTTCCTGCCGGTATGAGTTACCGAGGACGTTGCGCATGTTGTTTCTGTTTATTCAGTTGTACTTCTTGCCAGGAAAGAAGTCTGGTCAAGGGCAGTATTAAACTGTCTACACGGAGCTTTTGTCTGCCCCACCACTGCCCACCGGCGAGAGTAGTCCAGGGTCGACTCAGAAATGAGTGAGTTCAGTAGTTCACATTGTCAGTTTGCTCCAAGTTCGGTGAACAAAGCAAGCCCTAGACGCAAAGCAAGAATTATACACTTGAACTAATAGGAGTCCACAGGGTGGTGGGTAAATAGCAGCAGTCAGCTAATTGACAAAGTATAAACATTTTCATGCATGTGTTTACTTAGTGTGTGTGCTTGTATATGCCCCTGCACGCCATGGAGAACGTGTAGAGGTTGGCGAACACTTATGTAGGACTCAGTTCTTGCCTTCTACCATTTAGTTGCCAAGAATTGAACCCCCTGAGGCATGTCACCGGACAGTACTTTCTTAATTCTTTTCCTTACTAGCAGAAGATCTTACTGCTGAGTTTTCAGCTGCAGAGAGAGTGCGATTTGAAATATGTCCTAGTGACTGTATCTTCAGCCCCAGAATTGCGTGAATAGTATTCATAGGGGAAAATATTTTATAGACTCCCATAGGTATTGAAGATCGGAGCCCTGCAGTTAGATAGTTAGATGCTTTCATTGCATGACGACTTTTTTAAAGGGGAGTTTTAATAGTGGGCACCGGCGTATAAAAATAACAATGGGATTGAAGATAATGTTTTGGCCATTCCTCCCTTAAAGGGTAGCTGCTAGCCATGCAGCTTGGTTTGGGCTTGCCTGACTTGCCCGGCAATTTGGATGCTACCAGCTGCATTTGCCCACATTCCCTCCTGATTTCCTCCTTTGATGTTTCATGCTCAAGTTGAGATGTCCAAGCACTGGCATAGCCTTCTTTCAATCCTCCTAGCTTGGCTCATTGTCCCAGTGCATGCTCCCAGAATCCCTTGTACTTAATCATGTCCGCATGCTGAGTCCTCCTCAACCACGCCACGTGTCACCATCTCTTACTTGTGTCCTGTCTCTTGTACTTGTGTCTTGCTGAGCATCTAGTGTAAGTTCAGTAAGAGTTTTTAAAGTGAGTGACTGCATAGCTGACGCCTACAGAAGATTAAGAAGTTAAAAACTGGCTCTGAGGTCCTTCTGCTAGTCACTGCCAACTGGACTCACTGTGTCTACACTAGCTGCCAGTGGGCCCATTTATGAGAAGAGGCAGTCAGTCTAGGAAGCAAATTACAATATTGTATGTGACTGACGCCATGATATGGCTGGGACCTTCGGATGCCAGTGGAGGAGATGTAGTTCGGCCTGTGGAGCCTATGGAGCCCAAAGAGTCTGTTGGACACAGGTGAGAGAAGGTCATTGACTGAGTGTGGAAAAGCCCTCAGTGAGAGGAATGACAGCAGTTCAGACTCTGGAGATCCCAAAGCCTATAAAGAGGGAAGTGTATATAGGCGGTGTGTGTGTGTGTGTGTGTGTGTGTGTGTGTGTGTGTGTGTGTGTGTGTGTGAATGTGGTAAGGAGGAGCTCTGTTGGAGAGACACTCTGAGGTAATAATTAATATGGTGGAGATTAACATTTGTATAAAATCCTTTCAGACTAGGTAGGAATTCAGCACGTAAAGCCTACAGTTCATATTCCTCCTGTGGGCTTCACATCAAGCTGGTCATTCATGCCTCTTGATGCTATTTCTTACCCTGTGAGTTCATGCTTTTCCATGTCTTTTTAGGACTTCTAATGAAGCCTGTTTCATACACAGGATGCTGACTAAATCCGCTGAGCATATTTAAAAGGGGCATTGTGCAGTAGAAATGCCGAGGCACCCATCGGTGGTATGATCTCCCCGATCATCTGAGAGAACAACCACAGTCAACACTCAGGCAGTTTCCAGAGTGAGCCTGGCACTGCATTCATTCAGTTCCTAGCTGCCAGCCAACAAGGTGTCATTCAGAACGGAGAGGCCAGCCGCCTTCTCTATGTTGCTCCATACACATAAAGCGAGCGGCCTTAGCTGTGCCTAAGCGACTGGGGCACAGCTCTGGCATCGAACTCCCAGTGAAGCTCTTTTTCTGGGACTGGCTTCTCTCTCCCCTTTTAGGATTTGTAGGTCCTTGGTCTTGCAAGGGTTTTGTTGACAGCCACTCCTGCCCTGTGTATACCCTTCAGGTTGATTCTGTGTCCTGGCTGAGTTTTTCTTTTTAATGTTTCAGATTCTTGCTCATATGCTTTTTAAACCAAGTTTGTTACCTTCATCTTAACACAGTGAGATAGTCAGTCCTTCAGTAGTCCTCGGACTCCAGAGATTTCAAGGAAATCTGAAGAAAAGGAATAGGGGCAGGTGGCCTGGGTCTTTTAGAGTCCTCTCACTGGGAAATACTGAGAAGACAGTATCTCCGCCCATGTCTCTCCTGGTCTCTGCTGTGTAAATGCCTCCTCCTCCAGGCTTAGGTTTCAACAGAGCTTCAGGGCAACTCCTAGCCGTTTAGAGGGTGGGGAGATGGGAATCCTGTGCTGTTCCCACTGGCAGACAGAGGTCCTGTTTCTACCACAGACTTAAATCAAGTGGACAGATGCTCATTTTTGTGGGCACACAAAGAAATGCAAACTGGAATCATGACCAAGTCAAAAGGAAATGCTTTTGGAAACTGACAGCTTCAACAAAGGTCTGTGAGCCTTTAATGAATATTTAAATGTTAATATTTTTTTAGAAGTCTTAATGGAGCAGTTTAAGTGCTCCTAAGCAGTTTAAATGATGTTTGACCAGAAAATAATAGATGGGATGGATACTTTTTCCAAAATAATTATCTGGATCTAAAAATTATAAGAAACACAGTAACACAAGGGGTCTCATACATGGAGCATTTAATAGACAGGTGCATAGTTTTGAGTGAGAATTTGTAGGAGAAAGGATATACTAGAAAAATATGATCATTATGCATGGAAATTTTAGATAACAAAGTTAAATAATTACTCACACAATAGTTAAGCAATCTCAAGACTCTTTAACTAAAACCATGTCAAAGCCCTTCTGAATAACACTGTGCCTGATGTGTGCACACACATGTATTTTTCAACAGAAGCATGGGCCTTCTACTTATAACTATAAATCTTCTGAATGTACTAAAATGCTTAGTAACAAAGGAAACATATTATGACCTATACAAAATTAAAATTTCCAAGTGGTTTATGTTATCATACTGGAAACAAAAATATACAGCAATCGAACTCCCGATACCTACTTTTGAGGTACGGCTTAATTAGGCGATTTTGTGGAGTGTCCCTTGACTTGCGTTTCCTGATAAAAATGACACTCTCCTGCACTAGCTAGAGCCAGGCTGCTATGGAAGCTAAGCCAACTCATGTGTGCAGGAGTCTGAGGAGGACAGAAGTGCAGGCTTCATTGGAGGAAGCAGCTGCTGATCTTTTTTTTTATTTTTTCTTACTAACAAATCTGTGTTAGTTATGAAGTCATTATATAAACATGTATGTAGGAAGCCATTTCATAAGCACATCGCCATTAAAAGATGACATTTGGCTTGCCGTTGGTATAAG
>NW_022196891.1:76045151-76075635 GCF_008632895.1 Mastomys coucha | reverse complement strand
AGTTTGTACTGCAGAAGGATCCGTGTGTGCCGCGTCTTTCCTGCCGGCAGGAGATAGCGCGGGACACATGTACAAACAATACCTTAGACGTTTGAATGTAGGCACTGGCTTGGGGTCTATCCCAGGGGTGAGGTCCTCTTTACTAACAAAGAAGTCCTGGGTACTGGGGGTCAGCCAGTTCACATTGCCTTGTGAATTCACCAAGGACCTTAGCAGTACGACTGTGTTTAAACTTATAATCACAGCACTGTTGGAATCCTCTATTGCAAATGTTATTTGTCTTCTGTTCAAAGTTAAGATGAAAAGGCACATACATGTGGGTTCTGCCCATGTTGTATTTTCAGATAAAGTTGCCATCTGGGCAGATAAACCTTTTCCAGAGAGAAGGCATTTGTCTTACATTGTTTTCTGTTGCTATAATGAAACAGCCGAGGCTGGGCATTTTAACTCACCAGTTTTAAGAGCTCAGGAAATATTTTCTTGGCTCTGGTGAGGGTCACGTGGTGGATGCCAACACAGTCATCGGATCATATGCAAGAGTGGTGAGTGGCATGTGCTGGAGGGATCTAATCTCCTGCGTGAGACATTAATGTGTTCTTCAAGGGGAGATCCTGCTCCTTAAAATTCTGTTCTTTGACCATCACCTCAATTAGAGACCATACTTCTTGCACATGAGCCCTTGCTGGCAGTGTTCTTACTCGTTTGGATTCTAGGGATTGAAGGCAAGTACCATGCTATACAGCAAGAGACACACCTGGTCCTGCAGATTCTTTACTTAAATGTAGTTAGCAAAGAAAACAACTGGTAAGTTTTCTTGCTCAGCTTCTGTGAGAGCTGCTACAGTTTCTTTCTCACTGTTGCCTTCCCACTGCTTGAAAGGGAGAGAAACAATAACTGAAGAAGCCCAGTGGTGTAACAGTGTCATCATTCAACAAGCGATTGGGGACTGGTGGGTGCCAGTATATAGCTCGTGGAGCTTATTATCTACTAGGAAAAGAAAGATGTTGGATAGATGAGTTTTTAAAGTAGTAAGAAATGCCTATTATAGAAAGAATGGAAGGGTAGATGTTGAAATAGTCCAATGGGTTTGCCAGTGTGATAGAATTTGAGGGAATTTCAGGCCATGTATTCTGTTTGCTCTGAAGTACGGGAAGAATATTTTTCTGCTGGATATAGCATGAGGGATGGGGAATTTGGATTTGTGGAGTCAGGAAGGCTAGGGATGGTCTCCAGAGAATGAGAAGGCTAGCCTCTAACATAGTAAGAGCAACTGAGAGAGGTGTGCATAGCTACTCTGTGCTGCTGAGCTCAGGCTAGGGGGCCTCCTGTAGCTTCATTAGGAAGGACTCTGGCCTCTGGTAGGATAATAACAAATATTCCAAGAAGCCCTCATTCTCTAGTCATATGTAGGTATGCATATTGAACATCTCTCTGGTCATTCAGTTTTTATACTTAGTCTGGAAAATCTTGCAAAAACATTTTACAGATGAGATTTTTCAATAGCTTCTTTGATGACATAAGTTGGCAAAAGTGGTTAAAATTGATACTGTGTGCGGCACAGAAAATACTATTCCAGAAATGAGAATCACTGTGCGGTGTAGCTCAGTGGTAGAGCTCCTGACTAGCATGTATGAGACCCTGTTTCAAGCCTCAGTGCTGGGAGGGAGGGAGGGAGAGCCTTTTAGGAAGTGCTGATGCTGGCTTCTGGCACCTTCCTTGGGAACTGGGGAGGGTTTTGGTTTCCTCAAGGTATTGCTTTGTCCCAGTGCTCCCAGAACCACAGTCTAAGGGTGATGATCCTGTGGGTGGGAGGCAGCCATCTTTTCTAGTGTACCGTCCTCGAGGTCTTAACCAGAAACCCTTAACAACCTAACAGAACTTGTCACAGTCGCCTGAGCCAATCAGAAACTAACAGAAAATCTGGATCACTATGGTGAGCCGAGCTTTGAGTTGTGTTCAGTAGTTCCCACAGATGGAAAATCAATAGCCTGGTTCTTAGGCTGGGTGCTTGACACACTCCTGTTACAGTAAACTGTAGATTGTACTGTGTTGTGCACGTAGGTTGGTTTCTATGTGTTCAGTGGGATCCTTATTGATTTCACACATGTCCATATCTTTTCTATAAAATTAGATCTTGTGCCAACACACAAACATAGCTGACTGCCGTAGCACGCATGACTCAAAGTTGGTGAAACTGAAGAATTTGGACACATTTGAATACCCTGTGTGTAGTTGTAAAGACAAATATATTAAATTACTTTTGTTTACACACATACACACACACATACACACACAACTCCTCTCTGTGCATAAGAACCAGCAGTAAAGACAAGAGCCTAGAGATGCAAGCAAACAGTGTTGTTAGCATTTTCCCAGCCTCCTTGGCGTCTCCTCTGGATGAGACCACATTCCTCCCACAAGCTCTGTGTTCATGGCTGCTGTGGTATGTTTCAGCTGTATTGTCCTTGAGTGCGTCATTATCCCACCCAAATACAAGATTCCCAGCTCACAGGATGAATTAATCCCCGAGCTGGGGTCGTAAGCATTTTCTTCTTTTTGCCTGTTTTTGTGACAGTTTTTGCCCCAGAGGCATTTTAACTACCTTCCCCCTTGTTCTGTTTTGCGGATGCCCAGTCCTGCTGTGGCATTACTGTGCCACCGAGCTCAGTCTCCATGCCTTTCCGTGCTGTGTCGTAACAAGCCTGGTGATGTCCTTTAGGTGTGTAATTTGTCACAGCCTGGCCTCTGTAAACTTGTTACTCGTTCTTTGAGAACATATGTGCACCCTCCAGTAATTAGTGTCCTCTGCAAGCTTTCTTCCAGGCAATAGAGGATGAAAGCCTGTCTCGGACTGTCACACACATAAACAGAGACACGGATTGTCACGTTGCAAAGGCAGCACAGTGACCGTTCTGGAAGCCACCGACACCTCTAGCTCCTCGTCCTTTTAGGTGCTCTAACAAGCACCTTATAAGGGAGGGTTGACTCGAAGACTCAACAGCCTTTTAGCTGCCAAGCGAAGCTCAGTTACAGTTGATTGATTAACATCCGTAGAGGTGCCATCATAGTGTCAAGCCAAGAGCGCTTTAAAGAAAGCGTGCAGGGTGTCTATATAATGAATTTGTTTCCAAGCCAGAATACCTTGAGAGCGAAAGGGAGAGCTGGGAGTAACTGTGCTTGGATAAATGCTACAGACTGGGGATGAACTAGGCAAATTGGATCCGTGGTTACTGTAGCCATGGGACGTGCTGGGTTTTCATACCCTGTTCGTGAAAAGGCGAAGGATTTTCTGCTGCTCATTCACCTGTTTATCATTTCACCAGGGAAAAGGTGTTTCCGTCCTCCGCAGGGCAAACAAACAGATCTTTAGGGTTGACCAGAGACAAGATATCAAAACCCTTATTGTGGTGTGGGGGGGAGGAGGGGGGAGAAGAAGAGAGTTTTCCTCCTCTTCCTGTCCGCTTCAGCACTGCGACTGCTCTGCCAGGCAGATTAACAAGAGGAAAGCATATAGATTTATTTGTTTTATGTGACTCGGGAGTCCCTGTAAGGAAATGGAGTTGCGAAGAGAGCTCATTAGACATGAGTGGTTTCGGTATTAGCGTTGATGGAGAGTGGACGGTCATGGAGAAATATGGTAGGGCAGAGAGGGTCCTGAGGTAAGTGTAATGAGCACGGGCTGTTTGCTGAAACTCCCTTGTGCCTTGTGCGTTTGGAGGAAAGCATTTGTACTTGTGGGAGAGGGCGTATCTCACTTGAGGGTCTTTTGACCTGTTTCAAGGAAAAGAAGCAAACACACCTTCCTGTGTTTTATGACCTGTCTTGGGGAGAAAGGTGTGGTGGAGGAATCAAAGTGACCTTCCAGCTTCTACCGTTTTCCTAAAGCTTCATCTTAAGATATCCAGCACGCCATATGCCGGAGCAGCGTGTCCTGACCCCTGTTGGTAGCCACCCCTGGCTCGACAGAATGCGTTCAGAGCTTAGTGGATGATGAATAACCCAGAGAAGTCCTTCTTTAGGGCACTGGTGCCCAGAGGATGCAAACCGAAACCAAGCAAACCGCATAGGAAGCATGCTGGAAATCCTCAAGTGTAGAGGTTTTTAAAATTCACCGCAGGAAGTGTAACAGTGCCTTTGTTGGAGATAAAAATCCCTTCCTCTTTCTGTTTTTGTTTTTTGTTTTTACTTTTCCTTAAAGGTGAGGGATACACCTGGGTTTAAAGCCGTTAAGGGGGAAACACAGGTAGATGCAGCATTTAGTGGCAATTTGTGCTCCTTTTATGTATCCTTGTTAGTATTCTAACCATAAAATATTAATGTTTGTCTTTACGGTTAAAATAGTGTGCTCTAAAGAATATGGATAGTGGCTGATGACTTGTAATTATTTACTAGACTTTCTAAACTAAATAATTCAGGGTGGCGTGAAAGGATCAATAATCAGCCTCCTGAAAATTGAATAATGCAATCAATTTGTACTTCTTCTGTTGCTACTGATGGAGCCACAATGTTTAACTTTCCCCATACACGACACACATCTGAAAGGAAAACATATTTTAAAACATGAAGGTAGAAAAGTGTCTTTTGATAGGGTAAAATATAATTCTCATGTAACTTTGTGCCATGAAGTTAGTGTAACGAGCAAGGGGATCGGTATCATGGTAAGAGTGACTCCCTGGAAATTCCAGAGTCGACGCATCCAGTGGCTGCTGACAGAGTGCTAGGATAAGGCTGCTGGATCAGTAAGCATCCAGTGGCTGCTGACAGAGTGCTAGGATAAGGCTGGTGGATCAGTAAACTGCGTAATTTCTCAGGGCGACAAAACTGAACTGGATCTTTCCTTCTACCGCATAAGCTTCATTTATATCCTTGTGGATACAAACGTACAGGTTACCATGTAACTTAACAGTCCAGACCTTAATAAGAAACCAACAGCAAGCCCTGTAAATGGTCCTTTGATTTTGTCTGTAACACAGAGATGAGACAGAGGTTTGTGGCTTTTTTTTTTTTTTTAATGTATTCCCGAATTTTCTTAAGAAAGGTTTTTTTTGTTGTTTTTTTTAGATTTATTTATTACAAGTACACTGTAGCTGTCTTCAGACATACCAGAAGAGGGCATCAGATCTCATTACAGGTGGTTGTGAGCCACCATGTGGTTGCTGGGATTTGAACTCATGACCTTTGGAAGAGCAATCGGTACTCTTACCCTCTAAGCCATCTCACCAGCCCCCATAAGAAAGGTTTAAGTGTGGCTTTTGTTTATATTGAATCATGTGATTCTTAAGCACTTATGCAACTGTGACCTTTGTATATATTCTGTGGGCTTTGTGTGTTCATTTGTTTGGCTTCTAGAGGATCTGGAGGTCCAGTAATGGAGGAGTCCACAGTATGGCTGTCTGAGAAGAAAGCAAGACCAGATGTCTTTCGATTGGCGCTTTTATCCTGTGTGAATGGAGGTCTCTTAGTGTCCCCAGAACTCAGGTTGGTCCCTAGGCCACCTTGAAGAACGTATAATACATCTAGTTAAATTATTTTTTCTTCTCTAGCAAGGAGACATACATTTAAGTCTTGAGCTAGCACACTAGCAATTAAGAAATGAAAGCTAGGTCAAAAAGAAAGCAGCCCTATGTTTACTACTCTTAGATTCTTATTTTCCTTTAGTGTATGAGTGTTTGTCTGCATATAGCAGGTGTCACAGGGTGTACTGCGACTGTGAAGACCAGGTGAGGCATTGGGTCCTCTAGAATCGGAGGTACATCTGGTTGTCAGCTGTTACCCGGATGCTGGTTACTGACCCACGCACGTGTGCTCTTAGCCCCGCGCCATCTCTCCAGCCACCAGTTTATTCTTTTGAAGCTCAAAAGAGAGATGCTTCCTTGGTAGTCTTCCAGGTCTTGTTTAGGTTTTGACTCCATCTCTCAAAAGTAACGACATTGTTCCCAGATAGAAGCCAGCCGACTGTATAGATGACATTTCTCCTCCATCACCGCGAAGGTCATGGGAATTAAGCTGTTCACATTTTCCTTGCCGCGGCTTGCCTTGATAGCACTTGCTAATCAAACAAATTGGCAACTCATTTGCATCGGTGATGGACTTCTTCGAAGTTTTGCTTCCGACTGACATGCATTAATTATCCTTCTGGAGATAGATGTGGAGGCCCAGAATAAGCTTCTCGACTATCTAAGGCTTGATTGATTCTTCATCCATTCTGCACCTACCGTTGACAGCCTGTTGTTTGTTAGACATTGCTGTACGTGGCGGGGAAGCAGGAAGGAGGGGCAGGGTAAAGAGCATCTTCGCCCTTAGAATGTTCCTAGCCAGGGAGATCATAAACTAGGGTAAACAAAACGCTAGGCTTCTCTTTCAAGAACATTGAACTTGAACACCAGATTTAAGGTATCTCAGAGAGCTCGCCTTGTGTGTAAGGTATCTCAGAGGGCTCGCCTTGTGTGTAAGGTATCTCAGAGGGCTCGCCTTGTGTGTAAGGTATCTCAGAGAGCTCGCCTTGTGTGTAGTGGGGGGTGGGGCGGGGATACTTGGGAATCTTTTCTCAGGAGTTAGTGGGATTTTGTTCGTTTGTTAGTTTTCTGTTTTGTTTTTCTTACACATTCTGCAACTTTCTTAATGGACGTTTCATTTAAAAACAAGGTCAAGCTAAAACATAAACTTAGGAGTTAATGAGGAAGGCAAAAGATAAATTGAGGGATTTCGGATAAAAGATTTACTTAGGATAAAGAAAGAAGAGTTTTACGAGCACCGCTTATACCGAGAACGTTCCGCCAACGGTTCAGACATTAAAGAGCTCTTCTCTCCCATACTGATTGTTTTTTAATCCTTCATCTCTCTTTTTGCCTCTCTCATTATTTTGTCATAATTTGGGCATAAAACAGCTCTTAATGGAGAGTTTAGAGATCACATTCTGTGACCAATAAAGAACATTTAAAATTAATAGTAACACTTGTAATAAATTGGAGACATCTGGGCACCGCTAAAAAGCAAATTTGAATAACTCTAAAGCTTTAGTTGGCTTGTTTTGAATCTCATGAATTGGGTAATGTCTTATCTAGAAGTTTAGAATCATCATGAGTCCAGCAGTCCTGTCATTTCCAGAAGACATGGTTTTATCCTGCTGCCCGCCCCCGCCCCTAGCTTCTGGATTTTACAGTCTTCCTGTCTCCTCTTTCACCATGATGGTCTTGAAGCTGCGGAGGGGGTGACGTGGGTGTCCCTCCTGGGGCTCAGTACCCCACTGACACTTCCTCTCTGCAGTTTGACCAAACTGTGAGTTTCTGTGTTAATCACTGACAGTTCCTCAAACAAATGAGGTGTGAGGCTAATGTATGGGGATATAGATTCAAGTTTAGAGAGTAGTTTAACACTATGTCCATTTAGCAGAGTAACAGGAGTAGATTAACCCCTGGCAGCTTCACAGCCATGAACCAGGCATTCTGAATCTCCCATCGGGTATGTCTTAAACTCAATTAGAAAGCATTTGGCTGTTGGCTATCCCTCATAACACTTGGAGCCATGGTTGCCTAATGAGCACCTTGTGCCATTCAAGTCATCATTATAGTTCACAGCTGGGTAAAATTCTTGATGATCTTCCTTACTGCAGCAGACTACATAGCACCTTCTGGTAAAAGACAGCCAGCAGGCAAGACACTTTCCAGTCAGTGTAAATTTGATTTCTCTATGTCTCATGACCAAGGTAGGTAATGCAGTCAGCAATAGAGTTGTACCGTCATGTTCTTGTGAGCGGTGTCAAGAGCTTGCATTGATTTGGGAGTCTCCACAATAGCAACAGCTTGGGAATGGTCTCCTACGTCTGACAACGGAGGAGCACTTAACAGTCAATCACTCCTGGAAGAGGAAGAGTTATTTTTCTTAAGGGTGTGGCCCCTTGAAGATTGATTATGCTCCAGTGGATTGCTCCAAACACAGGAGAATATGGTCAACCTGAGTTGGACTTTTTTTAAAGCATGTGAAATTGGGAGGGGCCAGGAAATGGGGGGGGGGGTATATCTTAGAGACATTGGGGAGAGGAATAAGGGTAAATATGATCAAAATACATTGTCCTGTTGTATGAGACTTTCAAAGAATTACGAAAGTTTAGAAAGGCTTTCCTAGCTGGGCGGTGGTGGCGTATGCCTTTAAATCCCAGCACTTGGGAGGCAGAGGCAGGTGGATTTCTAAGTTTGAGGCCAGCCTGGTCTACAGAGTGAGTTCCAGGACAGCCAGGGCTACACAGAGAAACCCTGTCTCGAAAAACCAAAAAAAAAAAAAAAAAGGAAAAAAAAAGAAAGAAAAGAAAAAAGGGAAGGCTTTCCTAGCAGAGCAGAGAAGGCGATCCTCCTGGGGAAGGACCTGGGCAAAGCAGATTGGTCCTTTCACTGTCTGAGCTCAAAGCCAGGACTGTCTTACGATCCTATCTATGGTTTATACTTCCCTCTAAGTTCAGGGGAGGCCGCTGATGTTTGGGGGTCATTTTCTACCCCTTCCGTCTTTGTGTTTTCCCAGGACTCCATTGATGCACATGCTATCATCCAATATTGTTTTGGGGGCACTTATGCTAAAAGTGTTTTGATTCTCTATTCAGACTGGCATATTGTATTCGATTTATGTTATTACTCACCTGATAGTAAACTGTCCAGTGATGTTTTCTAAGTTGTACGTAGGGCAGCTTATAGTTTGAGTACTTTTATGGAGTTCCTTTTGGTATTTCATAATTTTCAATTGTAGGCATGCTTCTTTTCCTTTCCTTGCAGAGTAATGAATGCTAAGTCCTCTTTATTTAATTTTGTAAATCCTAATTATTTGGAGTTGGTATCCATTGGTCTCCTCCTTTCTTTCTTCCTTTCTTTCTTTCTCTCTTCCTTCCTTCCTTCCTTTCTTTCTTCCTTCCTTTCTTCTTTTTTAAGAACCAATTTCCTATTCATTTTTTAAATGCATCACTAATTTGGGCTCTTATTCAGAATATTTTAAAGGTTTTGTGGGTTTCTGAGTTCTCTTGAGTTTCTTTAAAGAATATGGATTTCTGTTTGCTTTAACAAGCTCCTAACTTGATGCATGTGTGCTCCGAGTCCAGCCATCTCTGAGAAGGACAGCAGTGTGACTGGTCTTCAGTTATTTTAGCCTGGGATGCTTGCCATCTCCCAAGTGCATGTGCTTTGGGGGGGGGCATGTGCTTTGGGGGGGAGGGGGGTCACTTAGAGATTTAGGTTCAGCTTATTAATAGAATGGGCTTCTTCTCTCTACTTCTCACTGGTGTTTCTCCTCTCTCTCTCTCTCTCCTGTTTCTTCAAGCCATGAAACTACCTGTTTTTTGTTCCAAGTTTTACTGGCCCCAGCTGGCTCAACTGGAAAGTTTTTGGCTTCTGTGAAAAAGACTTTAAAAGAAAGCCACCTGTGCTTAATTTGGAGTTTGAAATTTTGGAGACTTAGTAAAGACTATGTATTAGTGTACGTGTGAAAGTTTTCAGAGAAGATTCGCATGGGAGTCAGCCAAGGAGTGGAGACCCCTTTGAATGTGGATTGTACCATCCAACAGGCTGGGGCCATGACGTAAAGAGATGGTTGTGGTTGTTAATGGTCATGTGGGTGCTGAGCTGACCGGGAGTCCTCTGCAAGAGCAGGAAATGTTGTGCCGCCTATCCAACCAGGACCATCTGAAAATTTAAAACCATTTTTAATTGTGAAGATAGCATGTGCATGCCCCACGTTCAGTCCCCAGTAATGCCTTTGCAAGAGCGTGAGCGCTCACACACTTGTGCGCACACACTCACACACACACACACATTCCATGTAGTAGATGGATGAGAAAGCAGACTGAAATAGAAAAAGTACAGTTTCACTTAGCAAACACTCACATGCACATACATATACTTCTTTATGGAAAATAGGGTGTCTCTCACACAAAGCTGATATGCCATTCATTTGGTCTCTCCCCCTCTTTTCCTCTCTGCCTCTCCTTCCACTCTTCCTCTCCCTCTATTGCTTCTCTCATTATTTCTCTGTGTGTTTAGGGTCCCATGTAGTCCAGACTAGCCTTGAATTCACTATGCAGCCAACCAGTCTTAACTCGATCCTTTTTCCTCCACTGCTCCAGTGTCGGAGTTATGAATATGCACTACCTTTCTTGACAGACACACATACACATGCACACACATATGCACACACACGTAACATCCTTAGTTTTATATACTGACATATCTTCAAATGTTTACTACACTCTGGCTGATGACATTGGATATGCTATACCCCAGATTTCTGCTGATAAGACTTAATTTATCCTGTTGTAATCTCCTTAGGAAATCCTTCAACCAGCATTCCTAATTGAACCAGTAAAGCCTCTTTGTTTTTGAGCCCGCATATTTTAAATTCATGATAATTAGGCCGAGAACAGAATTAAAATTTATGGCTGCCAATTAATGACTTTGAAGAATATTTTTCCTAAGAGATAAATAGCTTTTAAACATCAGTTTAAAACGGACCCGTTACACATGCATTTTTATCTGCCTTTCATTACCTAACAAAGTACTAAGTTTGTTCTGCTCACCCTGCAGATTCAAAAGCAATAAAAGGGACATGCCATTAAAATAATTCTTTGTCAGATTTGTCACTAATGAGGACTCTGCTCGTGTTAATTTAAACACAACTGTTTTTTCCCCTCCGCGTGCTTCCCTCCATTTTCCCTGTTATCTTACTGCTGGAGTCCCTGCAGTAGACTTCCTGGGAGGAGTACCTCATGAGTGAGGATCCCTGGGTGCTTCTGGTGAAGGAAGCCATCTGGGGGCGTGGCCTTCTGGTATAGCTTTAGCTTACGGCTTTTCATCCTTTCGGATGTCGTTTTTTTCAAACATCACAATGGGAATGAGTGAAGGAAATGCCAAGCACTAATAACTAAAAGCCTATTAGTTTGAAATGGATGCATTTAGAAAACCTCCTACAGATCTCTCCAGACATGTCCAGATGGTTTTTTCCAGCCAACCACCGACAGAGGTATAGTTGGACTTGATCAATATTAGCCAGCGCTGGCTGTTCTCTGTCTTTGAGAATTAAAGTCACCTCCATCATCTTTTTTCACCTCCAGGCAGAAATGAAAGGTCTGTTATGAGCTCGGCTTCAGGACGGGCAAGGCAGGCGTAGGAAGAAGACCCACGAGTGCCGTGGGTTAGAAATGACCAGCTCCCAGTGGCTAGTGCTGCTTGCCTCTCTGTGGTCCTCATGCCCCTCAGTGTTAAGGCAGGGGGGAGGGGACTGTCCCTCAGAAGTCTCATCGCTCCATGGTGGGAGTGAAGAAAACGGGAAGGGCCGTAGAAATTCACTTCTTACCCCTATGGAGGCGAAACACAGTGAGGGTACAGAGGGTGTGACTGTCTTCCCTGCCCAGTCCTGCTCACCTGAGCCTTCTGTGAGGAATAAAAGCACTCCCTGCCCCATTTGAACCCCAGGGCACCTCAGCCTCACCTTATAGACGGGGTATCGGGACAGGACTGCCTCTCCTCCAGGAACGATCCTGCACGTGGTGTTGGATTCTTGAACAGAGGAGACATGGAGGGCTTGGATGTAGATACCTTGGAGAGCCTTGTGGAGTGGGGTAGCCCAGTGTTGGGCTGCGGGTGAGGATAACCCAATGGTAGATTAAGGGGGAGGGCGCAGATAGCCCAGTGTTGGGCTGGGGGGGATAGCCCAGTGTTGGGCTTGGGGGATAGCCCAGTGTTGGGCTGGGGGGGATAGCCCAGTGTTGGGCTCGGGGATAGCCCAGTGTTTGGCTTGGGGGATAGCCCAGTGTTGGGCTGGGGCTGAAGCTAGCACAGGAGCGGGTTTGGAGGTGGATAGCCTCATAGTAGAGAGCATGCCTAGCAAGCTGAGACCTTAGGCTTACTTCCTAAGAACTGCAACTAAATAAAATAACCTTTTCCCTTTTACATTAGCTCCTCCCCCCCCACCTCCAATTTGGTATTGTATTTCTTTCTTACTTTCTTTCTTTCTTTCCTTTTTTTTTTTTTGGTCTTTTGAGACAGGGTTTCTCTGTGTAGCCCTGGCTGTCCTGGAACTCACTCTGTAGACCAGGCTGGCCTCGGACTCAGAAATCCGCCTGCCTCTGCCTCCCAAGTGCTGGGAATTAAAGGCATGTGCCACCACCTCCCGGCTTGGTATTATATTTCTTAATTTGGTTTTATAAATATTATATAAATACAAAAATAACATTCCTTTTAGGCACTTATCTGTACTTAATTTCTGATGGTGGTCTTCTCTGCTTAACAGTGGTTCATTGGCCAAAACCAGCCCAGTGTATTTGGGGTTAGCCGACTAACATCTGCAGGCAGGCCTGCTGTGTGTGTGTGTGTGTGTGTGTGTGTGTGTGTGTAAAACAGAAGTACTGGATGTTTTGCCTTAAATAAAATGAGTTAAATACTAAGGCCAAGCTGAAGGTGTGTGGCAAAAGTCTTTCTTTACCATGAAAAGTCACAGTTGGCTAACACTCAATTTCCTTCCTCCCTCCCTTCCTTCCTTCCTTCCTTCCTTCCCCCTCCCTCCCTTCCTCCCTCCCTCCTTCCCTCCCTCCCTTTCTTTCTTTCTTCCTCATCACTATCATCATCACCATTTCTGCTTTGGGGATGGAAGCCAGAGCCTCGTGTGTGAATGATGAGCACTGTCCCTGAGTTTCAGCCATCTCCTTACTGTGGTTCTTATCGGTATAAGAGTAACACACTGTGTGGCACATCGCCATCAGGGCCATCAGGGCCATCAGGGCCATCGGGCACACACTGCCCACCACGTACTGCCTGGGGGTTGATTGAGCGTGGGCAGATGGCACACTGACCTTTAGCTTGGTGTCTTAGCACGTCCTGCCTCCCCCCCTCCCCTCCTTTCCCTTCAGCTCCGCCTCCCGACATTGCTTAGGTCATCTGGCAGGTCAGGCCGAGGCACTTAGCCTGGCATTGTTATTTCTGATTGTTCTTTTCTGATGATATAACTGAGATTTTTCCTTTGAAGGAAGTTATGGAGCTCCCTTCAGTTGAGGGGACTACCTTGTACCCTTTCAGCAAGGGCAGCTTTGTGCCGCCTGGGTGCTCTCTTTCTGCTGACCCGCAGTTTAATTTCCAATGTCTAGACTTGATAGTCTGAATTTAAACACAAGACATAAACAGAATCATCTGGAACTCATTTTTCCCCCCACACTAAACACTTCTTTCAGATACTAGTGTGCAGGAGGCTCCTTCCTCTAACCACACCTCCACATGAAAATCATTCAATTAACTGAGAAAGGGTTAGCTGAACTCAATTGCTCTCCTAAACAATCACGCAGACCGGATTGGTTTAGGTTTCCAGTGACTGGCGGGTTGCAAACCGCACATTCGTGCTCAGGGAACTCCTACAAGGTCTTTTGTCCACCCAGATGTGCTTTTGCTCCAGCCGGTCCTTTCTCAGTCTCACAGGCCAGTTGGTTCTGGGTGTGTGGCCTCGCTAATTGCTTGTGGTTTTCCTGTCTGGTGACAAAGGCTGAGCTGGACCTCTCCTGGGGATGTCCCACAGACTGGAATGTAAGTCCCTGATATTCGGCTCCCCTCCAGTTTGTTGCTATGCGTCTGCTTTGCATTCAAATAAAACATTACAGTCGATAGAAGTAAGCTGTTTATGCAGTTATGTGTTTAATGCAAATACCTTGGATCACTTAGGTTTTGGTGCTGAGCTCTGCCAGCTTGCTAAAGCCCGAGGCCGAAGGATGCAGGAGGCACTGGGTGATGGAGGAGCGTCTGTTATTTGTACCAGGAGGTGCAAGTCTACAGAGCCCCTCTCAGATCAGAGTTGGAAGCTCCAAACTTTGACTCCGGAGGTGATGAAACCCAGATGGCTTCCCCAGCTGGCACACTCTCCAGATTCCGCTCTCAACAAGTCAACTTTTTATCTTCTAGTCCAGGAGTTGGACTTAAGAGGAGTTTGGGAGAGGGGATGTGAGGATGAGTAGAAGCCCCGATCACTGCCAATCAGATAGTTCCAGCCCAACACAGTCTTCTAATTAGGAATGAAATCAAACGGGTGGGGCCCGCCTTGTGCGGGTCTGCACGAGGCAGGTACACCACTGTGTTAGAGATTGTTGCATTTTAGCGGTGAGGCAGGGTTCCTTCCCTTTTATCACCGGGGTAATTAGGATCTCCATGACATCTACAGGGTATTCATCCTTTTCCAACTCCTAGCTAAACTGTACTGTCTTCATATAAAGTGACTCCGTCAATGACTACACCGGCTCCTAATTCAGCAGAACTTTTTACAGAGTCTGAGAGTTTACTAGTTGAAAGCCTATTTCGTGCTGAAATAAAGTACTGCAACCTCCCCCACTCTCCTCCCATCCCAGACTTTAATTATAAAGCCACAATCACACCAGATAGTAAACCTTAAATATTTTAACATTTCCCCAGCAGGAGACAGCAGCACATAAACCAGCATGCAATTATATGGAGAGATTTATTTCTCACTGACCCAGGAAGCCATGCCTCAGTGCCTCAGGAAGATGCTGTGTGCCCCGCCCTCCCCGAGGGCGCTAATGAATTAGCACAAATACCTACAGAGAGTTAAGTACTCTTGGTGGGACCGACAACAGAAGAGCATCAGACAGTGATGTTCAGGGATATGTTTGTGTATAAATTCGAAGTTGTGCTCTGACGGGTTTGAGGTTTTTATGTAGTGCTGTCCTCTTGATTGTGATAATTCACTTATTCCAGTCTGTGTCTGTCTAGAAGCACTGGGAGTTTAAGAACAAGCTCTCACAAAATTTACCATTGCACTGTTGGGTAAAACCTGAAGAGGGGATATTGAAGTTCGTTAGGATATTGCTGCCAAGCCTGAGGGTGACCTGAGCCAGAGCCTTAGGAGCTACAGAGGAAGGAGGGACCAAGTCCCAAAAGCTGTCCTCTGATCTCTACCAAGGCACGTTCACACTCAATAAGTGAATAAAATGTAATTATTAAAGAGTGACTTTTGAAAAATGATGTAAAACATGAAAAGACATTATTAATTCTTAAGCTTTGTGAAAGAAAAGTTTTCAGGTGCTTTTCAAAGCCTTTGTTTATGTCCACATTGATGAGAAGTTACCTGTGAATGGCTCTTTGGGGCTGGAAAGATGGCTCAGTGGTCCAGAATACTGCATGCTGTGCTCACTGAGGGCCTGAGTTCAGTTCTGCATCACCACCGGGGGTGGGGGGGGTTGGGGGGGGGCTGGCTTACAGCTGCCAGGAGATCTGATGCCCTCTTCTGGCCTCTGCAGAAATTGCACTCATGTGCACAAACCCATAGACATACATAGTGCACATATATAGTTAAATCCACAAATTATTGATAGATAGATAGAAAGATAGATAGATAGATAGATAGATAGATAGATAGATAGATACTTAAAACCCTCTCAGTTATTAAAATTCAACTTTTTAGGACACCCATGGTCAATTTTTTAAAATTAAACCATTTAGAATTGTGATGCTGAGCCAGACAGTGATGGCACTTTCCTTTAATCCCAGCACTTGGGAGGCAGAGGCAAGCCAATTTCTGAGTTCGAGGCCAGCCTGGTCTACAGAGTGAGTTCCAGGACAGCCAGGGCTATACAGAGAAACCCTATCTCAAAAAACCAGAAAAAAAAAAAAAAAAGATTTGTGATGCTGGAGAATACAAGAATGACTGTACTTGGAATAAATTGAACTGAATTATCTTTAGAAATTCAAAGTCTATCATGTATTCATAGGAATGCCCATTCAGCAATCTAAATTCCTTTTCTGCCATTGAGATCCAACCACCTGATGTAGGCAATGCTATTGGGGGATTATTTATTTTGGCTCACAGTTTAGGGGTTCAGTGCATCATAAAGAGGAGGATGGCAGTGGTCGATCAGTTCATACATGTGCATGTATGCATATGGTGCTGGGGGCCAAACCAGAGCCTTCGATGTGTTAGGCATGCTATCTGTGGGGGTGAGGTGGGGGAGTGAGTGTAGCCTGGGGAAGTAGCAGGTTTCTCTAGGGACTCTCAGGAGATGCTTGTCAGGGGTGGTGTGAGGAACTCTCTGGGCTTCCTTATACCCAAAGTAATGTGGATGTGGTGTTTCAGTGTTTAATGTCGGTTTGGTCCTCTCTCTAGTTAGCTACAGAGTTCCATTCAGGGCACTGGCACAAAATGTGTGAGGCGGTGCTTACACACAGCAGAACTCAGAAGGGTCGGGCAATGGTGTAATTACAACTGCCTTGACACCCAAAGCTGGGGTTGCAGCAGAGCAGGGTAAAAACTCGCCGGTGTCTTTATTGCTCTGCTGGGCTGTCTCTTTAGAGAGGGAGCATCCATGGTAAGTTTGAACTCTGAGTCATTTGTTCTATGCCAGCAGGTTCAGGAAAGCCAGGTACGATGTGGACCGGCTTCTTTTGAGTCTTGTTCTTGCGGGCGCCTTTATTCTGGATGACTTAGAAGCATGGAGCTGAGCTGAAGAGCCAGGAGGACACACTTCCTTTCCTTAAACTGTGATGCTTTGGATCGAGCTAGGACTGATATCAGGAAACGTGAAAAAAATATATATGGTATAACATTTTCGTGTCTCTGAGGTTGTATACATATTTTCTTTAATATATATCCTGCCCTGAGTTAGATGAAATCTAAGCATTGGAAAAACAAAACAAAACAAAACAAAACAACAACAACAACAACAACAACAAACAGTATCAGCATGGGAGGCTCAGGGTTCAGTGGAAGCAAGTTGAGATTAGAAGTTGGATTAGTGGGTCCAGCACAGGCGGTGGCTACAAGGTCATTGGAGAACACAACACAGTAGCTTGTTAGTTCTCAAACAAAGACAGTCAAAGAGGAATACAGGAACAATGTTTCGGTCTGGGTCACAGCTGCCTGTCTACCTTAGTAGTCTTCCCTCCTGGGCTGCCGGACAGAGCCAGTGAGAGAACCTCGATAAAAATGTGCTTGTCTTCAAATCGTCACTCTTCACTGGTGCTAGTAGTTTGTTAGTTCCTGTATTAGACACTATGGCTACTGAATCCAGGTCCTGAGAAAAATACAGGTAGAGTAGCGTAGGCAATATAAAAATCGATATGGAGTTTCCTTTACAAAACTAAAGACAGAATTGCCACAGGACAGAGCTCTACCACTCCTGAGTAGGAACCCCAAGGAATCTAATTTAGCCCTCATAGAGATACTTGCACATCTGTGTTTACCGCTATACTATCCACAGCTGACCAGATGTGGAAGTAAGCAAAGTGTCCCTGAGCACATGGGCGGGTAGAGAAACGGGTGGGAAATTTCATCATGGGCAGAAAAATGCCTAGAACCAGAAATTAGCCTGTAAGCAAAACAAGCAAATATTACATAGTGCTCTCACATGTGAAATGTAGATCTTAAGTGCCCATGTAGGACATGAGAGCAGCCTGTGAAAGGAAAGAGGTGTCTAAAGGGAAAAGGGAACAAGAAAGAACGTGGCTGTTTGAATGAGATCTCCTCCATCCGTCTGTGGTCTCTGAACACTTGGTACCCAGTTGGTGGCTGTTTGGGGGAGGGTTCGGAGATGCGACCTTAATGGAGGAAATGTCATTGGGTCTGACCTTGGGGTTTCCCAAGATTCACTGCACTTTGAGTGCCCTCTTCACTTGCTCTTTGTGTTTTGAGATGTGAGTCCTCAGCTGTCCTTACCACCATACCTGCTTGCTGTCATGCTGGGCAGGGACTCTCATCCCTCTGGACTCTAAGCCCCAAATCAGCTGTTCCTTCTGTCTGGTGTTTTTTTTTTTTTTTTAATCATAGCAGAAACCCTAGACAAAGGATAACAGCAAAAAAGACAAAGTTCATGTGATCTCTCTCACATGTGGAGCACACAAAACACACATCAATACCCAAACTCACTTATTACATGAAAAACCAAGGGAGTGCATTGAGGGGAGACAGCCATCAGGCAGAGAAGGAGGAGCAGGGAGGATCATGGGAGGATGAATATGAGTAAATACAATGGACTACATCTATGAAAACGTCACAGTGAAGTTCATTAGGATATATACTAGCTAAAAACATAATAATTTAATAATAATATGATCATTATTAATGTTAATTATGAGTGGTGGAATGCAGTTAGTATGGGGGGGCGGTAATTCAATAATATAGACTGGGAAATTGCAGTCTGATAAATTCTCTGGAGAGGAATAAGTACAGGGCACGGTGAAACCTAGTTCAGACTCACGGAGGGGAATGTCTAGGGGTGTTCTCAGCTTGGATCACCCGAGCTCTAAAGGATACACACTTGTTACACTTCTTCCCAGCAACAGCAGAAAAACTGAATGGGGAGGGCACGTATGTGCTCTGTGGCAAAGACTAGAAGGTGTGGCCTTCTGAAAAGTTGGCTTGGAGCAGAAAGCGCACCCCGAGAGACTGAGAGATTGGCTGAGAAGATAAGCCTTTTCTGTTGAATCAGTTGTTACCACTCCTGGTCAGGAGAGGGAAAGTCTCTGAGGCCTCCTGCAAGGGCAGAAGTAGTAGGGGCCCAGAGAGGAGACACAGTAGACATCAAGTAAGGTGACAGGACAGAAGCAGGTGGGGCTCTGTGAGTTCCAGGCCATCTTGGTCTACACAGAATGTTTCAGGATAGCCAGAGCTACATAGCAGGACCTTGTCTCAACAGAACAAAACCTAGAGTATTGAAGGATGGGAGAGAACAGAGTTAATGCCATTTGACCAGAAGAAATGAGCCATAGTTACTTCTGGCAACATCATGTTGCTTAATGAGTTAGCATAGTAAAGGTACATTGTTATCTGTTGTTGAACTGTTTGCCAGGATGGTCAACATCTGGTGAGTCCATATTCAGGATGCTTTCCCCAGTATGTGACAAGAGTGACTCACAGTGGCTACGCTGATGGTACAGACTGGGTGTTTATAACCGAACAACTGCTGTCCTTCTGGGATCCGAAAATTAGACGGGGCTGCGTAACCTTCAGTAAAATCTCTGGGTACAGCTAGCTTCACTGGCTGGCAGCCTTTCTGGAGGAGTGACCGTTCTCATGGTAACATCGCTGGAAGGGGATCTTCATGTCTCTAAGTCTCCCCTCCCGATGCCCTTCCATTGCTGACGTTGCTTGGTGTTCCTCCACGGTGATGCATTATAGCCAGGACTTTAGCCATATGCTGAGTCTCATACGCCATCTGGACAAATCACTGAAAATGGCTGTGGTTTGTATTTTCTCCAGCACAGTCTCCTGCAGTAGTACCTCTCAGGGGTTAAGAACACAGAGGGAGGAGTAATTACAGGATGGGAGCAACCACATGTCTACTTTTAAGTTTTCCGGCTTCTGCCTGTATTCTTCAGCCTGACTTATTTAGAGTGGGCACTTAGTTATTGACTGTTTGTTGCTCATAAAATTAATTTACCTGGAAAACTTTGGTTTTTTTTTTTTTTGCAACACGCTTTCATTCATTCAACCGTTACCTGGCGAAATGTCACTGGACATTTGGAATTGGTTAAGCATTTTCAAGGCCACAGTGAGGCTTAGATAGATGAGCTGAGTGTTCGACGAGAGGCCATCACCTCACTGGGAAGATTTACCTCTGAAACGAAAATCACATTCATTTAGGATAAGAAATGTTTTATATGCAGATATTTTTTGTCATTGAGAAATTACCCAACATGTTCCCTTATTACGGCGAATAAAATATGTGGTATACACATTGTGCTTACTTCAAAACAGACACATTGGATTTCAGGTTCATGATCATATGAACAACCTGCTTCCTCTTCCAATGTTAAAACGTGTTTAAAATCAGCATCCAGAACCCGTTCACCTCTCGGCAAGGTCCGCTAAATTCAGTATGCCTTCCGTCTTCTCCTGCTGAGTATGCCTTCTTGTGGGGAGGTCTGGTCATTTCCTCTAGTAGGAGTAAAAGGGCCCTTGAGTCAGAGATCCACCTCTTGCACTCGTCAGCTAAGTACTCTTTGGCTGGCTTTATCCACTTAGGCACAGCGAGAGGGGGGACGATCTTCAAGTTACCCAGTCAGCATGCTGTGCCGCATGTAAGCAATGTGAGCATAGTTCCCGCTGCTCACTCCTGATGAATGGGACCCATTAACTAACAGGGAACATTTGTGCTGCCCTGGGAAACTAAGAAGAGCTTTGGCTTGAGGCTGCCAAGATCCTAAGGAACATCAGCCAATGAAGACAGTTTGTTAAGAAATCAACTCACTCCCTCATTTAGGGTTTTTGATTCTAGTGGTATGACCTATCTTTGCCTTCATGAAGAAAAAGAGAAAAGGAACTTTTAGTGTAGGTACCCTAAGTGTCTCTTTTGGCACAGGCAGAACACTACTGAGTGATAGGCCTCTCGGCCAAGTCCACTCTCACCCCATGGCAAATGAATAGAAGTGTTCACATGAGACCACAGTATCTGCCTGTTTGTTCGATTGTTCCTGTTTTATTAAACAGTTTTTCCTACTTACTAGAGTTGATGTGAATCACCTCATGCACATTTGATCTCCATAGCAAACATCAGCATGTATTTTTCAGTTGGTATGTACATCCTGAGATGCTGCTCATGACTCCCAGCATCCTACTCTTGTATCTTGTTACAGCTATTTCTATCTCTTGTGCCACCATTAAGAGCTTGGGGACATTTAAAATGTTTATTTATAGCTGGGCAGTGGTGGCACGTGCCTTTAATCCCAGCACTTGGGAGGCAGAGGCAGGCAGATTTCTGAGTTTGAGGCCAGCCTCATCCACAGAGTGAGTTTCCAGGACAGCCAGGGATACATAGAGAAACCCTGTCTTGAAAAAACAATGTTTATTTATAACAAAGGCCAGTACCTCCATGGGGTCGAGATTCAGATAGGAATGCAGGAGAAAGAAATGGGTACTGAATAAACATCAACTAGAGCTCACTGTGCTGCTTGCTCTTTTAGCAACACTTAGAGAATCCTTCCCTGATGTTGCTTATCTGGTTTAGCAAGAAACATGACAGTGCAATTGGGTCTTAAGAGGCCGAGGTCGGGGAAGCTGAATGATTATGTCCAAATGTAGGTCCAACCCTCCTTCTACAGCATGGGAAAAGCTAGGATGAAAAACATTGTCCCAAGTGTGATGCCTGAAGGAGGAATTGCCATGTCTCCCAACTGAGTAATCAATGAGAGTCCAAAGAATTATTAAAAGATGAAACAAGAGCCCATTTGTCTCTTTTCTTTTTCCTTGTTTGATTTTGTTAATCTCCAAGTGATCAAGAAAGATATTCTGCTATTTGAGCAATGCCGTGCAATATTTTTTCACCATGATTTTTTTTTATTAGCTATCTTCTTTGTTTACACTTCAAATGTTATCCTCTTTCCTGATTTCCCATCTGGAAACCCACTATCTCACCCCCCTTTCCACAGCTTCTATGAGGTTGCTCCACCACCCACCCACTCCCCTTCCTGGAATTCCCCTACACTGGGGCATCGAGCCTAAATATTACCAAGGACCTCTCCTTCCATTAATGTCTGACAATGCCATCCTCTGCTACATATGCAGCTGGAGCCATGAATTCCACCATGTGTACTCTTTGGTTGGTGGTTTAGACCCTGTGAGCTCTGGGGGTGGGGTGGGGGTGCATCTGAGTGGTTGATATTGTTCTTCCTATGAGGTTGCAAAGCCCTTCAGCTCTTTCAGTCCTTTCTCTAACTCCTCTCCTGGGGACTCTGTGCTCAGTGCAATGGTTGGTGGCCATGCCATTTTTAATCATTTAGCAGAAATGGTAGTTGAGATATGATTAGAGGGAAGTAAAACTTTGTGATATGTTCGCTCATGAAAGCTGTGTAGGACTCAAGTCAGTGGTTCAAAATAGGACAGAGCTTGTCAGTCACTGAACAGTTGAAAGCAACATTTCTTAAAACTTAAAACCGTGTATCTGGTGATCTCTGGAGTGGGTCAATTTGTTAGACCTGCCAAACTCTGAGATGATCCCATAAATAGCTTGTACTGTCTTCTATTTTAATTTTCATATTAATGTTTAAATGCCTTCTGTTCCAACATAAATGGATTTTGCTTAACAAATATTGCTCGTAATTAGGCTCTTACCAGCTTAAACTGGATCTGCAAGCGTGCAGCACATTTCTTCATTAGTTCTCCTAATTGAGTTACAGAGAATGAAATATTATTATGCCACAAATAATTGTATCTTATTTGCCTTTTTCTTGAAGCTTTTCAAAAGAGTTTATCACTGTTTAAAATGACAGTAATAAGTTTTTTTTTTCCTTTGCTCTATTCTTTAGCCCCAAGTCTAAGACTATTTCTTGCAACTGCTGAGGTATATCTGCTAGTATAAAATATTTACGGTCACTTAAATTTTATTAGCTCTCTATTTTTACTTAAGTGAATGGGTTTTATTTTCTCTGATCCTCCTCACAGTGACAGCCTGGTAAGTGTGTGCTACCAGACTTGGCAAAAACACAAAAGCTCTCTACCCTTCTTCCATACTTCCCACTAGTGAACTTGAGCTCATTAGTGACATGGGTCTGGGTACATAAGTAGACAGCTTTGCTAATTGTAGGAAACGTTTTTATACACCATTTTTATTACATGTAAAAGGTATGATTGTAATTTTGAAAACAAAATCTACCATCTTTATTATTTCCTTAGTAAGTACTTTATAATTCCGTGATTCATGAGACAGGTATGTAGAATATAAGAGTTTTCATATGGCCTCTTACAAACCCCGCTACTATATTTAGTTATCATCTGCCATCCTCAAGCTTCTTCATTTTGTCTTTTTGAAGGAAATCTTCCAAATGGTTGAGAAAGCTTAATTCCCTGAGAAGAGAAAGGCAGGAAAAAAAATTCACCAATGATAAATGAACTATATATTATTTCATAAGGTAATGCATTATTTGAGGTTTCTAACCGGGTCTGGCTTCCATCTATCGGAGTTTCTATCTCATGTGTTCTTTTAAAAGACACTTTTGTTGGAGAGATTTTTAGGCTTACAGCAGAATTAGAAGAGGGTATAGAGCTATGCTCTTGCCTGGTAGATGCATAGACTCCCCCACTATCATGGTCCTCCTTGTGGGGCATTTGTTACATTTGTTACAACCAGCAAACAAATTGCCGCTTTCCTGTCACTCAAGTCTGTCCTACCCTGAACATGGTCTGGGTTGGGAAAGATGGCTATTGATTGGCGAGCACTAGCTGTGATGATGTTGTGTGGAGTCATCTCACTACCCTAAGCATCCTTCATGACCCACCTGTTCAGTTTTCCTTCCTTTGTGGTCTCTGAACCACCAGTTTGCCACTGTCTCCGTTCTTTCGTATGGCATCTCTCTTTTTCAGACTGCCTTCTATCCCTTAGAGCCATGCATCTACTGTCCCTTTGTGTCTCCTCACAGTGTCATAGCTCATTTCTTCTTAGTTCCTGTTGCAAGGACCTCGTCTGGATGTCGGGTAGCTGTTTATCCATTTACTTAATGGACTTTACTTAAGGATTCCCTGGCAGTATTCAAGTGTGGACAACCTGTTAGAAACAGCATTACCTGCAAGATTCTTTATAGAAATTTCTTTTCCACCTGATTTAAATAGGTATCACCAAATAAAGTTGCTCTATCATGTGGTAAGGGTATAGTTAATATTTAAGACATTGCTAAGGGCCAGTGAGACGGCTCAGCCAACAAAAAAGAGGCTGATGTGACCTTATTACAATCTGTGGAACCCCTGTAGTGATAGGAGAGAGTTGTTCCTTGACTTCCACACATGTACCTATAGACATGAACATACAGGGATACATATACACCATACACACACACACACACACACACACACACACACACACATGCATGCACATACACAATCAAATAAGTACATGCAGTTTTAAAAAGAAAATGAAAACTGCCAAACCATCTTCTGAAGGCATCTCCCGTTGCCCCCGCCCACCCCTCACCACACGGGGTGTTGTCAGGGTTCTGCAGTTTTGACTGTTCTAATCTGTATGTAGTAGATTCTCATGGTTGTTTTAATTTTCATTTTGCTGATGACACATGATGAAGAACATCTTCTCGTGTGCTTATTTGCCATCTGTATCCGTTATACATTTTTAATTCAAAACCATTAAAACCGTAATAGGTTGTGAGGGAGAGACAGTGGGGGCGGAGGAAGGAAGGGGAACCTCGGCTAAATGAACCATCTCCTGAGAAACTGGCTTCTACTTGCTGTTTTTGTGCACATAACTGTACACTCTGCACCTAGCTCTTGCGGGCAGCATTTATGGGAAAAGGAAGAGGCAGAGGTTTCCTGAGAGCCTAGTGTGCTTTAATGCGGTGTTACCTGCTTCTTTGTCTACAGTTTTAATCACAGAAACCCCTCTGGAGTAGATGAAGTTGGCTTCTCCTTTTAGGAGTTGAAGAAACTGAGGTAGGCGGAGCCTACCAGCAACAGCACCGGAATAAGGACCTGGCTCCGAATCTAGAGTTTGTGCCTGTAGTCTTTATGCTTAGCCGTTGAACTAAATGATGTGAAACATGTAAGGATGAAAGCGTGGGGAACACTTTGCAAGAGGCTCTGTAGCACGCATAGAAATCCAGTTGGTTTGGTTGATCATGCCCAGGATCCTGGCCTTGTCCATCTGTTTCCCCCTACTTGAGGCAGTCTTGCCCTGAACATCTGTGAAGTCAGCGGCTGCGCGCGAAGTGGGCATCATTGTTTACTCTATGCATTGAAGGCATCTTTGAAGCCTACGCAAATCACCAAGCCATGCCAAACTTTTCATTTCCTTGTCTGTAAACCTGAGCACCGGTGTTATTGGGATGACAAATAAAACAATACTCCATAGCTATTTCCTGAACGGGTGATCTTTTTTTCTCCTCTCCACTCCCTTCCCTCCTGCTCCTCTCCAAGAAGAAAGCTAGTTGTCCCCTCGGCAGGATGAAACAGTGAGGCAGGGCTGAGAGGCATCAATTATATTTCTGCTAATTTGCTGGTGTCTTTTTTTTTTCCCCTCATCAACTTTATTGAGCAATAATTTTATACAATTAAATGAATCTATTTAATTGGATGAGTTTTGACAGTTTTATACTCCCTTGAAACCAGTCACAGTCAAACACGCAACACTAGTCAATCTCGCTCCTTGCCCCTCCCCCCCCACATATGGAGGCCATTTTTAGGGAAGAAGAAATATATCTGAACATGAGCATCATGATACTATTAATGGTTGGTTTGTGAAAGGATGCCTATTCCATGACTAGGCAATATGTACAGCTTGGATTCACTGAGAGATGGGATAATCCAAGGCAGAGGGGACCAGTGTGAGAGACATTGTCACACTCCTCAGAATTGTGTGCAATTTAAAACATAAATGGGCCTTTAACTTCATTGTTACATCTTATGTATCCATTCTCCCCTACGTGTGTGCCTGTGTGAGGGTGTGAGAATACATATATTTGTGTACGTTCGTGCACGCGTGTACTGCCTTGGCAAGCATGTCGAGATGAACCAGCAACTCGTGATCACTGCCTCATTCACTGCGTCCTGTAAGTTTAGGGGCTTGAACTCAGTGTCTAGCTCCATGGCAGGTGCCTTACCCACCGAACCATCTCATTGGTTGGTTTGTTTCTGGATTGTTCATGTAATATTTTTCAGGTCTTAGTTGACTCCGGTGGACTGAAACAGCGGCAAAGAAAATCACATATGAGAGAAGAGAAGTCACTCTCCGAGGCTCATCTTCCCATTATCCATCCTTTCCTTCAAGGCCCAGCCTCTTGCTGAGCTCTTAGTCCACCGTACAGTGACTTAAAGTTTATCTAAGTGACATCACTGTCACTCCTACATCCACCTTCTCTCACTTAGTGTGTGGTCTTCAGTCACATGTGTATTGTTGGGTCTTCTTTCTATTACTGAACCATCCTTCCATTTTGCATACATACTGCATTATATCGTTTTCCTATGAATAGTTTTCTCTAACTATCAATGACTTAATGATTTAACCAAGGCCAGATGCCCCAGATGTCTTTGCACAGCAACATTCTATGTCACAAAGAAGTCCCCGTGCTGCTCCTAGGGTTTCACAGCGCTCCCTATAGAGCCGCCCGTGCACAGTGGTCAGAATCAGATGGCCTGTCACATTGCAGATAGGCCTCACACTTGCTGTGTTTCAGATCTGTTGTCTGGGTGTATGGAGCGCAGTCATTAACTCAGGCTCCTTCTGCCTTCAGCATCACTTTGGTGCATTACCTTCTTCAGAGGAGAGCACAGCTGAGTGTCTTGCAGACTCACAGAGAGGCATCCTTGGGAGGTCTTAGCCATAGAAATCATTCCCCGGGGACACCGGCACAGCAGCAACAGACTTCCCTTCAGATGCCGTGAGCCTATGAGCATCTTGCTCTTCTAGGGTCCCTCCTGTCGGTCCATCTGTCTCTCTTCCCCTGCCACTTGTTGCATGGAAGAACAGATTTTCCTCATGGAATTCATAGTTTTATCTTTTACAGTTGAATTTATCATTCACTTTGAATTAACTTTTGAAACTGATCTGAGATACAGGCTTCTTACCCAGTTGCTCCTCAGCCCCCTCCCTCGATGATGTTCTTATGGACGCAGACACAGAGATGCTCTTTTCTACAACTGCCTTTCCTTTGAACCTTTGGGAGCCAGCTGACCGCATCTGTGCAGGCTCGCATATGAATTCCGACTTCCATCCCTTTCCAATCCCATCTTCCTCCATCTCGCTTTTCAGCAAGCCTTAGGGTCAAACGTAAGTGTCCTCTGTCACATCCACTCTTTCTCCCATCCCTTCCCTGTTTCAACCAACTTGGATATTTTTTTTTTTTCTTTTTACCAAATTCATATAAATTGTAGGACAAGCTTGCGGTCACTGTGGTTAGAATTCTATTGGATATAGACCACTTTGGGAGAGATTGACATCTTAATATTGAATCAACTGACCTGGTTATGTCTTCATTCAGTTGGAGGTCCAATTTTATTTCTCAAGTATGCTTGTTTCTCGATTGTCATTTCTACCAGACACCTCATGTAGGTTAGTAAATTTCAAGGTGCTCTGTACTCAGTCCCACACTTTACAGACATGTATTGTTTTTGTTTTTGTTTTCCATGTCCAACTGTGGCAACAGAGAGTCACATGGCTAACACACGTTGCCACTAGAGTTCCAAAGGGTATGCTTATTCCAGAAGCCATGCTGCTAGGGTGTCCATACATTTGGGAATTCCCTGGTCATGTATTTGAAAAGATAATTAGCAATTATTGAATGCTCATTTCTTCCCTCCCACAGCCACAATTAAATCCATGAACTCTCGGACTTGCTAGCTGTATCCATGGGTGAATAGATTGGTCTTCAGTTTCACCATCTCAGACTCACAGTGGACCAGCTTGTTATTAGAAAATCATGTTAGGATGATTTCTGCAATACATGTTAATTAGATCATATTTCTCTCTCGCTCGCTTGTTTCATTTAGATACCATGAAGCATTAAATATGTCTTAGGCTCTCAGCCATACACAGGAAGTGGCCGGGCTTCTCCAGAGCAGGGAACAATTGCCCCCATCTCATGCTCATCAGCCTCCCCAACCTCCATCCCCACCCCATCCGTCCTGCCCTGCATCTTGCTCTTTGTGGGAGCCCTCAATATGGCAGAAGGCAATTTCACCCAATAAACGTTGTCTGGGGTTTTAGTTTTGCCTAACGGTTCTTTTCTTTTCTTTTTAACAGACAAGAAAAAATGAATGGGCTGTTTTATACCCTTTCAATCCTCTGATCTTCAGAGAGGAGAATGTTGAAAGGCGTGGGGCGGCTGCTTTATGTGGCAGTTTATAATCTAATTAAACGTATTTTACGCAGATCATTATGGACTTCATTAAAGCTGGACTTTTTATAAGAACGATGATGAGTAAGATGGATACAGAATCATCTGGGTCTGTTAAATTTTGTGATCATATCAGAAGAGTCCAAATCTGCCTTTGAGATTTCACTGGTCATTTATTTTTTGGAAAGTTCTTGCTTCCCGTTTTGCTCTTTCTTTCTTTCTTTCTTTCTTTCTTTTTTTTTTTTTCAGTGAGCAGACAGAATGATTCATAGAGAAGCTTGTTGCTTGGAGAGAATGCCATTGTGGGTGTGCAGGGTGGTCTGTCTGAAAGCTTCTGTCATGGGCAGTCTAACACGTGGAGAGTTAAACACCTAAAGTAATCTGTCATAATCGATGTCGAAGAGAGATGAAGTGACGTTCCCTTCCTGGGATTTCTTTTTTTCCTTTTGTGCCATGTTAGAAATCTGTTTGCGGCCTTTGCCTTAGCTGCTAATTGTTTCCAGTGTTGGGGATAGCCATCTATAAATCAGTATTTGAAAAGAGAAAATGACTCCTGTTTGTCTTAGCTACAGACGTGAAGATTTGCGAGTAATTTTATACTGCATTGGATGAAGGCCAACTTCTGTGAGACGCCCCCTCCCACCACCTTACAAAAAGGAAGTAATATTTGGTTGTATTTAACAAGACCCTTCTTATTCCAAAGAAGCATATGTGAATGCCTCTGCTGTTTCGTGTTTTCTGAATGTAGCCGAGTCTGCGGCCTTGAACCCGCTCATCCTTTAACCTCTGACTGCGGGACTCGGGTGGTCCCCTTCCCTCTCCCCCACCCACCCCCGGATTATTTTCTCTATCAGTTGATCACAAACAATTCTTTGTTACTCAGTACGGGTCAATATGAAGGTCTAATCTCAGGGTTTAGATTCAGTCAAGGCACTGAACAAACACTAATTCCTGTAACCAGGAGAGGTGCCCCTGTCTGGCAACCTCGTCGTTCGTGTCCCCGCACTCACCTGCAGAAAATGCCTGCGCATACCTTGCAGCCATTTCACGTGCCCTAAGCCCTACAATGGCCTCCCGTGTTTGCTTTTTATTCTAAGAACTACTTCTGTTTCTTGTGACTCCGTGCCAGTTGGACCCAAAGCTTGGATCCTCTTCTTCCATCCTGTGGCCTTCACTTCCTTCCTCAGCCATGGCTGACATTGCTCCAGGGGACAGCTTTGCTTTCTCTTTCTCTTGTTGCTTTGGTTTGAGAATCTTCTTACTGCAACAAGAAAAGTAACCAATGCAAGTATACACACCAAGAGCTGTAAGGCTGGGTCCTGCAATACTCTTCTTACGTTTCTTGATTTACACCTCCTTTCTGACTCCCACTGGGACTCACTGGTCTCCGTCTCTACTGGCACTGGGCGGCATCCCCCTTTCTCTAAGACTTTACCAGCATTTGCCCCTCATTGTTTCTTGATGGGACATTCTGACTTAGAAAGGGACTACACTTTCAAGGTAGCTTTGTTTTGCATTTCTCCATGAGTGAAGGCTGTTTCGTTGTTGTTGTTTATTTTTGTGTTTGTTTTGTTTTTGTCATGTGTTCATTGACTCTTTTACTCATTACGAATTGTCTATTGAGTTTTCCATTGATTACACTGTTCTCTCGCTCTCTTGTCGTTTAATGTTTTGAGTGTGTTGTCTAGTCCGGTTTTCAATCTTACCCCTTTAGATGAGCGTCTGCTAAAATCCTTTCCCGTCGGGCAGGCTGGCTTTCTGTCAGGTGCCTCTTTCTTCTGCCGTGCAGGGACTCTAAATTCCGCTTGTCAATTCTTCTGCTCTTATTTTCTGGCCCATCAGAATGCTATTGAGAGAGGCACTGCCAATACCTGTGTACACCTCAACATGGTTTTCCTGTGTCTTCACTCAGTGGTTTCTGGGTTTCAGGTCTTTACATTAAAGTCTTGGCTGCAGTCTGAATTGACTCTTGTATGGAGTGAGGTGTAAAGTATTTAGTTTCCTATGGCTGGCTGCCCAGCTTTGCTTTTACTGTTTAAGGCCTTTTTCTCACCGTGTGATTTTGACACATGGCTGAGAATCAGACGCCTGTAGATGCATGGATTTAAATATGAATCTCAATTCTATTCTTCCATTATTCTTGACGAAATGATCACCTTTTTCTGGAGAAGAAGGTGTATAGAACGCCTTCTCCTCACTTTACCCAGTGATTGCTTAACAAACACATTGTACGTTGAGCCTGCTTGAAACATTAGTTAGCTATTCTCATATTTGTGAAGTGTGTGTGTGTGTGTGTGTGTGTGTGTGTGTGTGTGTGTGTGTGTGTTTGAGAGAGAGAAGGGGCAGGGAGAGATTGATTTGCATTTACCTAACTGGACAACAGAATAGAGCTGCTTTTCACACTTGAAGTTTAAAGGCTTTACCCTTTTAATCAGGAAAATGAAGAAAGGCTTGAGTTGTGGTGATGGGTCTAAGAAAGGCCTTTGCTGAACTTCTGATCTTATATTTCAAAGCAAGAACACTATTTTTTTTTTTAGTTTATCCCCTCTCTGTGTTTTGTAAAAGGCTGTGTGTTAGTTGCATTAATATATGTATCTCTGTAATATAAAGTTGTTTTCTTTGTTATTATTATTGATAGCAATGCCATCTTATATTTGGCTTTATTCAGTACTTACTGCCTTTTTTTTTTTTTTTTT
>NW_022196891.1:76039120-76045127 GCF_008632895.1 Mastomys coucha | reverse complement strand
GCCTCGAACTCAGAAATCCACCTGCCTCTGCCTCCCAAGTGCTGGGAATTAAAGGCGTGCGCCACCACCGCCTGGCTAGTACTCATTGCTTTTATCTAAACATGTACATATTTTGTTTTGGTCGAGGCCCATTTTCACTAGTGAGATATATAAGTGGTAATTAATTATTGGAATTTTTACATGGATTATACAGTGTCTAACTCCTGCCAAGATTTTGTGAATCATTGAGTATGTGTGAAAACAGTTTCCTAGATTTAACTCACACATTAGAAAATGCTCATTTGAGCAGGGTGTGTGATACATGCCTATAATCCGAGGATTTGGGAAGCTGGGGCAGAAGGATTGTAGCAAATTCAAAGCTAATTGGGCAACAACAGTGAATGTGAAACCATGCTGAGAATACATGAGATGCTGACTTAGCATTTCTCCCTCTCAAAAGGAGGAGGAGGAGGCAGAGGAGAAGGAAGAAGAGGAAAAAGAAAGAGAAAGAAAAAAGGAAGAATAAAGGAAGGGAGGGACTGAGGAAGGGTGGGAGGGAGGGAAAGCCAAGGGAAGTCACTGAGTGATTTCTCATATTCTGCCCATTTTCCCTCATACCCATTGGCTTGTCAGTTCAACCTGCTTAGGGCGGGATCCCAGTCCAGTTCAGTTGATTTCTTTTAAGTATTTACCTGTGCTTTCTTGCTTAATTCCATGAAGGAAGCACTGCAGTCGCCCCTGACAAACTGTGGTGAGCCACTACCCGTGGTCCCTTGATGGCCTCCAGTTCTGTTCCTGCTCCAGAGTGTGACCTTCCAGGCTTCCCAATAAAACTCCCTCAACCCTCTGTCTTTGTCTCAATGTCCCTGGGCTTCTGTGCCATGCCTGCTGGGATCCCCTGGTGTTTCCCTACAATCCCAACCGAGTCTACTACACTTAAGTCATTACTGTCACCTCCTATTGGGGCACACACCATCAAACATGATGTGTCCGTTGACATTTGTTGGAGCAAGAGTACCCAGGGTGAGAGGTCTGTATTGTCTTAAAATCAGAGTTCCCCTGGAGACATATGGGCATGACAGTTTTCTGGGACTTGATCCAAGAACATAGATTTTTGGTCGGATGCAGAATTTGACTCAAACACGGGAGCAACCTTGTGAAGTCCATCTTGTCCCTGTTTGACTGAGAAGAGAGTAGGGAGCCAGAGATTTCAAACAAGCCACCAGCACAAGTAAAGCTGGGCCTTAGACAGTGCTGCCCGCATCCTGGACTCTAGGTTTACATATCTCAGTAGAACAAAATACTTTTTGGAAAATATGGATTTTATGTTCAATCCTGGTACCTGGTGTACCCTGTCATAATCTCATTAATAAACATCCTCAGTGGTGGTGTACACCTTACATCCCAGCACTCGGGAGGCAGAGGCAGGCGGATTTCTGAGTTCGAGGCCAGCCTGGTCTACAGAGTGAGTTCCAGGACAGCCAGGGCTACACAGAGAAACCCTGTCTCGAAAAACCAAAAATAAATAAATAAATAAAAATAAACATCCTCAGTGTTTTCACTTGGTCACCCAAATATTGCTGGATCAGACATTCCGACGCTTGTGGCATTGCACCTTGCCTCCTTTTATTTCGGGTGAAAAGGCCCCAAAATACAGTTTCCTTTTGTTTAAAGACGACAGGGGTTTTCTCACTTTTTGTTTGTCTCTGTGTTTGAGACCGATCTTGCTCTCTGGTCCGGGCTGTAGCCGAACTCATCATATTCTGACTTTAGCCTCCTGTGTGTTGGGATCACAGGCATGCGCCACCTCGCAGTGGATGTCCTATTATAGACGATGTCAGACTTCCGGTATGTAAGGCGCCAAAAGGAAGCCTTGCTGCCCTGCTCAGGACAGTGTTGGGAGGGGTGGGAATGCTTTTGAGGAGGCATAGCTGGAGGAAGAAGGCAGCTGACCTGCCATTTCGCTTTTTATTTCTTGCCCATGGCTGACAGGCAGTTTACTATCTGCTAAGACGCCCCCGCTCATGCTCATCCGAATGGCTATTGTTGCAAATGAACTTTGAAATTACTTCAACGGATTATATGAGATTCTTACTAGGTTGTGTGGAATTTATCTATCTATTAACTTTAGAAGATTTCATGTTTTAGGGCATTAGTTCTTTGGGAATGTGTTTGTTTATTTGTTCATATAATTTTTTATATTCTTCAATGCCATTTCCTATTTTTTTATATCATTGTTAAATAGTTTTATCAGATTCACCTTTTTTTTTAAAGATTTATTTATTTTATGTGTATGAGTACACTGTAGCTGTACAGAGGGCCGCTGGCTCCGGACCCGCTCTCTCCAGTGTAATACACTGTAGCTGTCTTCAGACGCACCAGAAGAGGGCGTCAGATCTCATTACGGATGGTTGGGAGCCACCATGTGGTTGCTGGGATCTGAACTCAGGACCTTCGGAAGAGCAGTCAGTTCTCTTACACGCTGAGCCATCTTGCCAGCCCCAGATTCACTTTTATATCTTATGATATATGTGTTAATTTTTAAAAAGTATTTTTATTTGATTCTTTTATCTATTCCTTGTATTCCAAAATGTTAAAGTTTTGTGTAGTTATCTCAAACCTGTGTCCTGACTAAATTCTCAGTAGTTTAGTGTTTTTTAATTAAAATTTCATTTTCAAAGTATATAATCTTATCTGTAAATATGCCACCTACATATTTATATCATTTTAAAATAACTTCTTACATCAGGCGGGCCCTTCAAAACAATATTTTGACAGTCATCTGTCAAATTCTTCTTTTAATGAAATGGTTGTAACATGTTACCCTTACTATGGTGTTTACTGTTGAAGTCTATGGAATTTTCTTCACCACACTCAGGTTATTCTCATCATCCCTGTTTACGTGGTTTTACCTGGTTGATTTATTGGCCTAATTTGTTGTGTTTGTGTTCTTCTGGGACCTCATTAACTCTCTTTTGCAGCTCTGGACAGAACAGTGAGCTCTTCATCGAACTGGTACTGTGAAGGAGGGCTGGAAAAATTAGTTTGCATGCATTTTTTTCCCTCAATGACCCAGACCCCTTGCCTCTCTACTGAGCAGGAGACAGAGCCCGACTCGTTAGTTCAATTCCTAAAATGTCTGCTTGGTGTATATTGATATGGACTTAAGGTATTTCCTGTTAGTTGGCCTAAAAGTCATTTCAACTTTCTCTATGAAGTAAATCCAAGTAACAACTTTTTTTTTTTTTTTTTTTACAAAAAGAACTTCCTTTGATTTAGTAAAATACACAGTGAATCAACTCAAATTAAGTCTGTGTCTAATTATGTATGCAAGTTTCAAGTTAAGGGAAGAAAATGGGATATTATTTTGGGGAGTGGTTTCCTGTCTTTAAAATAGAAACTCTGGACTAAACCAGCTTCAGGAGAACCTTACAGAGTTCTCCAAGACAGCAGAGCTCAGGGGTAAGGACCACCCTTGTCTCCTGGACCTACAAGGAGCCCACAGTGTTATGGGTAATCCTGGCCGTGCCTAATGGAGGGTGAGGTCTGGTTCCCTTTCACCTGGAGGTCCTGGAAAGTCCTGGGACTCATTCCGCCCTCCGCCCTCCGCCCTCCGCATGCAGGATTTTGCCTCTGGCAGAGTTCTAACTTCAGTGTGCATGAGAAAGGAAAATACTTAGTGTAATGGCTTTGGGCAGCTGCCAGGGGAAAACTGGTCCCTCCAACAATCGCTTTCTATTATCCTTTACTGCTCATATGATACATTATTCATCATTCCCAAGTATGTTCATTATAAACGCTGTTTAATCACATTTCAAAGGTAAACAGCATTTATCAAATTATCATCCAGCATCTTGCTCCAAGTCAGCCCCATTCTTCACCACAAGTCTGCGCCCTGAGGGAGAACATGTGTGTTTATTTTTTTTCTTCCATCGTCGTTGGTCCGAAGGGTGAGAGCTGCACGCATGTCCTATTTGGTTATGCCACATGTTTCAGCCCATCCCCCACCCCAGTATCAAAGTAGCCATCTTGCTTTGCTAGCGTTGGTTCTGCATCAAGACAATTTAAACATGGGCACTACTTCAGTTTTCTTTCTGGACCAAATCTCTCATGGTATTCAAAGCTTTGTTGTTGTTTAGAATGTGTAAATACCTTAATTCACTTTGTTAATGCTGGTAATATTTATTTAATTGAATGATAACAGTATACAGTGAAATCTTGTTTTTTTCTTTTCTTTTCTTTTTCTTTCTTCTTTTTTTCTTTGAGACAGGGTTTCTCTGTGTAGCCCTGGCTGTCCTGGAACTCTCTCTGTAGACCAGGCTGGCCTTGAACTCAGAAATCCTCCTGTCTCTACCTCCCAAGTGCTGGGATCAAAGGCATGCGCCACCACTGCCCAGCCATTGGGATCTTGTTAAGTGATGGTATTTTGTGAAGAATATCAAAAGTTGTTAAACATTTTTATACCTATAGCTCATTTTAACATTGAGAATAGTAGATAGAGCTGAGTAATCCACGGATTAAATAATTTAGATGTGTGACTTCATGCATATGCTGGCATGTAATTATTTGTATATAGTTAAGTGTATGAAGAATCAAGCAGAGAGATGCCCTGAAATCCCAGGGCTCCCAAGCGAAGCTGAGTGGATCTCCATGATTTCAGAGCCAGCCAGGGCTACACAGAGAGACCTTGTCTCAAAACCAAAACCAAAACAAAAAGGTATAAAAAAGAGAGAGAAAGTTCCCAGCATGCTTTGGAAATCATGTTCAGATACTCAGGTTCTTAGGACTTTCCTTTATTCCATCAAAAATATTAATTGTCAAGAGAATAGTCTCCATTCAAAGAACTGGAAATAACCTCCACAAAACCAAACACCCTTGGTCCAATAGTCAAGATTCCAGGGAGCATATGCGGTCATGAGTTTGAGAGGGCCAATGTAAAGTTCCTGGAGGTGGGGGTGGGAGAGGCAAGCATGGAGTTAGTACAGGAAGGCTTTTAAAAACTGCCTTAGTCTTGAAGATATAAAGGAAATCATTTGCCAAAAGAGGGAGGAAAGGAGCTCTGGGAATAGCTTAAGGCATTTGTGAATGATATATATGTATGTGTGTGTGTATATATATATATATATATATATATATATATATATGTGTGTGTGTGTGTGTGTGTGTGTGTGTGTGTGTGTATGCCTATAGATATATGTATGTGTATATATATACACACATATATGTATATATGTGTGTACATATATGTATATATGTGTGTACATATATGTATATGTGTGTGTGTATGTATATATATCAATTTCACTCTCTTCTTGCAGGATAAGGAGGAGATATTCTTAACTTAAGATGCCATTCTAGATGACTGTTCTGGAGTTAGTTGATAGAATTAAGCCCTTACTTATGGGTAGATAACTAAACACTGCCCACATGAGCAAAGACTCAATTACTGTTGAATAGTTTTTGATTTGAAATGTGTATCATGTGCAGTTGAAGCCATGCATGCTTTGTTTCATCCGAAGTTAGGAATTTACAGACTAAGTATATGAGGTTCCCTCTTTCGATCAAATTTAGTTTAACTGATGCATAAACATTTAGAACTAACATGTTTCGATATATTCATTGTGTAATTCTTCAATCTGGTTAGTCATATCTAGTTTCTCAAACATTTATCTTTTTTTTTTTTTTTAAACTCCCTATGTAGACCAGTCAGGCCTTGAACTCACAGAGATCCACCTGCCTCTGCCTCCACAGTGCTAGGATTAAAGGTGTGTGCATTAACACATCTAACAAGTGTTTAACATGTCTTTATGGCTAAAACTTTTTTAAAAGATTTATTATTATTATTATTATTATTATTATTATTATTATTATTATTATTTGAGGGTACTGAAGAGCACCTGAGATTCCACCTCACACCAGTCAGAATAGCTAAAATCAAAAACTCAGGTGACAGCAGATGTTGGAGAGGTTGTGGAGAAAAAGGAACACTCCTTCATTGCTGGTGGGACTGCAAGCTGGTACAACCACT
>NW_022196891.1:76033020-76038635 GCF_008632895.1 Mastomys coucha | reverse complement strand
GAGTACTACTCGGCTATTAAAAACAATGAATTTATGAAATTCTTAGGGAAATGGATGGATCTGGAGAACTTCATCCTGAGTGAGGTAACCCAGTCACAAAAGAACACACATGGTATGCACTAACTGATAAGTGGATATTAGCCCAGAAGCTCAGAATACCCAAAATACAATCCACAAACCACAAGAAACACAAGAAGAAGGAAGACCAAAGTGTGGATACTTCGATCCTTCTTAGAAGGGGGAACAAAATACCCATTGAAGGAGTTGCAGAGACTAACTATGGAGCAGAGAGTGAAGGAAGGACAATCCAGAGACTG
Organism: Mastomys coucha; assembly: GCF_008632895.1. Classification (NCBI taxonomy): domain Eukaryota; kingdom Metazoa; phylum Chordata; class Mammalia; order Rodentia; family Muridae; genus Mastomys; species Mastomys coucha. The sequence continues at coordinate 76,038,318 of NW_022196891.1, read as the reverse complement.
CTCCACCTGGGAATCCTTCCTGTATTCAATCATCAAACCCAGATACTATTGTGGATGCCAGCATGTGTTGGCTGACAGGAGCCTGATATAGCTGTCTCCTGAGAGCTCTGGCAGTGCCCGACTAAAACAGAAGTAGAGGCTCACAGCCATCCATTGGACTGGGTACAGGGTCCCCACTGAAGGATCTAGAGAAAGGACCCAAGGAGCTGAAGGGTTGTAGCCCCTTAGGAAGAACAACAGTATGAACTAACTAGTACCCTCAGAGCTTCCAGGGACTAAACCACCAACCAAAGAGTACACATGGTGGGACTCATGGCTCCAGCAGCATATGTATAGCAGAGGATGGCCTAGTTGGTCATTAATGGGAGGAGAGGCCCTTGGCCCTGTGAAGGTTCTATGCCCTAGTGTAGGGAAATGCCAGGGACAGGAAGCGGGAGAGGGTGGTTTGGTGAGCAGGGGAAGGGGGGAGGGTACAGGTTGTTTTTTTTTGGAGGGGAAACCAGGAGAGGAGATGTCATTTGAAATGTAAATAAAGAAAATATCTAATTTTAAAAAAAAAAAAAGCCCATCTAAATTTGCTCAAACCTTTTTTGCTTCTAATAAAAATAATCCTTATCATCGAGTGAGCTCTGACGCCATCTGCATTCACCCTAACAGAAGCTGTAATTGCTCTGGTTCTCCTCCAGAGTCAGAAATCATGGTTTTTCTGATATGTTGCCCAGCTCCTCTGACTGAACAGCTCATGAGCCCTCCTTTGAGGACTCCTTACCTAGAGAGTGCAGTCATTGCTGCCTTATTTTATGGATGCTTAAGCACCGCCAATGCGGGGCGTGCTTGCAGAAAGCACACGTCCACACCCACAACCTTATGTACTCTTTTTCCACATAAAAATTCAACTCTGAACAAACAAGATAAGCAGAAGTTTGCTGTGTGAGATTAAAAAGATGATGTGTGTATTTCAACACCCATGAAGTTCTGTCTTCTGATCTTTTGTTCTCTCTTTTCTTCTTCTTTTCTCTCTCTCTCTCTCTCTCTTTTTTCCTCCCAAAACCACACTGAGGGAAGAGAGAGGGGACCATCTGAGCTTTTCACTTTGTGGGGACTCGGAGTTGTTTGTTCCCACCTAGGCTTCTGTTTGTGTACCACGAGTTCTCTGACACCTGGACATCAAAGGTAGAAAAAGCCTAAGCATCTGTCTTTGCACCTACTTGCCATTCATGCGATGTTTCATGTGATTTTCAAACAAAATTCCAAGCAGCGAATATTAAGATACAATAGAATCAATGGCGTGTAGACTACAAGACTTCAGAGATCTGTAGAAACTTAGAAACTCACAAAGGTGTGTTTTCAAAGTATTTTAAGAGACAGCCTCTCCTCCTTCAAATATCCTTTTTATTTTATTTTATTTTATTTTATTTTTTTAATGAAAGAAGACACAGGAACCCGTTCTGTCACTGGAAAGAGTATATAGATGCCTACTGATATTCTGAAAGGAGAAGGGTCCCTAGGGGCCTGGCTATACTGCCTCACCTACCCAACCTCAACAGCTCCCGCTGCCTGTTGTGCCTGGGGAGTGTGTCTGAGGAAGCAGTTTGAAATTACTGCTCTAATCCAATCAGGATAATTGTTAACAGCCCCAAGCATTGTACCCAATGTAGCTGAACACAGATTATTACTCTCTTTAGGTTCTAGAGTTTTGCATTAACCTTATAAATTTCTGCCAGAAAAAAAAAAAATAGTATTGAGAAGGAATGTCGGGATGTTTTATCCGAGAGAGGTGAAACAGTGGGGTTAACCCTATTCCAATCTCAAGTGGATGTGTGTGTAAAGAGAAGAGAAGATGAACAGCCTGAACCCCGTGCTTGTGGTCATGGGATGAAGGAGAAAGCAGAAAGTTAAATCCACTTATTCACTGTCTATTTTAATATTTATATGTTAATAATATACCAGTCGTGTGGGTCATGCAGTAAAGATCCCAAAGAGCCCCCCAAATGGTCGGAAAGCATCTATTTGTAGATGACGGATGACGTGTTTGATGGTGGGTCCTAGGATCCTAGAGCGCATCTCTTTGAAACGTGAGCAGTCTTCCCATTTCCTTGTAGGATCTTCTAAGGTTAAGTGAATGGTTTCAGCTTAACAGTCCCCAGGTGAGATTACATTGGCACAGATCATGTTGGACCTTCGTCCTAACTTCGAAAATGGTATTGGGGTAATGGTATTTTGCCAAACTTGGGTTCAACTACTCTTTGTTTCCTGTACCTCTTCTGATGTGGTAGCAAGATATCGAGAACTCCCAGGACTGGCGTAGGCCTCTGAAATATGATAAAAGTAGTCAAAAGAAAGTGCACTTGCCTCTCTTTACACATGGCCCGGTCCGTTGGGAAGATTTCCCCTGCTTTAGGATATTCTCTCTTTACCAATGGGTATCTTGAAGTTTGTGCCCCCACTGAGCTGTCGCAGGACACTTCTACCCTTTTAATCTCGCAGGGTATTCTTGCAAATTAGCTGCTTGGTAGGATTTATTGAAGCAATTACTTAATGGATACACCAGGTCTCTGACTTTATGTATCGGTATCAGTGTAAAGGACACAGGCAGAGCAGTGATATGGTCAGATGCCAGAGGCTGCCTCTGCTCATCCCAGATACAGTACTCACCAACAAACATTGCCTTTCTTTTTCCTCAAAGCCCGTGTTTACTTTCATTGCTGTTGGGCTTGAAAGTGAAACATCTCCCGCAGATCATGTTTTGAATGCTGGTTCCCTTGCTGTTGCTATTTTGAGGGACCTAGCTGACAGGTCACTAGGCACAGGACTGTGGTGGGCAAAGCTCTACTCACTGGTTCGGGCCTCCTGTGCATTCTATTCTGCCGTGATGCAAGTGGCCTCTACCATGCACTTCCATAGCCATGGACTAAGCAGTCTCCCTCTCCTTGCCTCTAGGACAGACTCTGGGCCAGAATTCACCTTCTCTGTCCCTAAGGTTTCTCCCGTTGAGTTGTTGTGGTCACGGTGATGGAAAAATATATAACGTGGCTAGTTTGATTTTGTGTACTGGCTTTGGTAAATACGTGTTTTCTATTTCTGAAGTTTGTAGGCAGTGTAGATTTAGTGGGTTTATATCTGAATGTACACATTTACATCTGAATGAAGAGATAAATAAATATCCATGTACCTATGCATATCTATGAGAGCAAAACACAGCAACTAACAAATAATTCAAGCAAGAAACCTTTTTCTATTTGTGTTTTTTAGACTGTAAAGCCAGGCTAAGATTCCAGGTTTCCCCTGTTTGTATTCTGTCCTTCACCTGTGCCTGACTCTCCTTATGATGTCAAATATGGAACCTCAGAGGGAGACTTTCAGACCCCCCCTTTTTTTTTAAGAGATAAGGTCTTTTCTTTGTCTCTCTAAATAATAGGCAGTGATAATATTTTACTTTCCATCTATTTCTACCTAGCACAATATTCACAAAGGTATTTGTTTTTTTAACTTGTAGAAGAGAATCACAAACTTAAGCTAAGAGCCTTAAGACTCTGGAGCAAAATCCTGCAGGAACCATATTTGGTCCAGAATGGAAGCCTGAACATCTCTTGCTAAGAACTGCAGGAGCCCTGCCATGGTTGCTGATTGCAGAAAGCTACCAGGAAAGGGTGGTAGAATTATTGAACATTCTAGGAGTTCTGACCTGGATGGGATTTCAGAAATGTTTTGCCAACTTCTAAGATCCCTTGTACTCATGGAGAGCGTGCATGGGATCCTTGGGTTCTTAGGGATAGGGACTTCTGCTTCAGCCAGGCACTTACTCTGTTTTCTGCATTGTCCTCTTTCCATGAAAGATTTCACCTGAGAAGGAAGTTCCACTCGGGTGAAACCCTAGGAGGCTGAGTAGCGGTCCTTGCCGAGACTCTCGGGCTAGGGGATTCAGTGCAAAGTGCGTTTCCCTCCCCTGAATTCATTGTGCTGTTGCAGACTCTTTGTTCTCTTTCTAAATGTGATGTAAAACCAAAAGCCACAAATAGCAGACCGATTTCACTACATTAAAATAATAATTCTGAAAGGTATTGCGTAATAAAAGCCCACTGTGACATCACAGCCTTCGAGCCAATGAGCGCCGACCTCGTCCCTCTGTGAGCTGAAAATGTAACAGCCAATAATAACCCACTAGAAAGTAGACAGGAGGAGGGTGTGTGGTCTCTGTGAGACAAAAGCACAGCTCACATTTCCTCCAAATGCTTCAAAGTTAGAACAGTACAGGAAGGCAGAGGACAGACGAGTATGATCGCCAGAAGCTGGCAGAGCAGGAGCCTACTATAGTTTCTGCGTCTGAAACCCAAGTAGAGGAACAGGTGCTGGACTAGTGGGAGCTGGGACAGGAAAGGGCAGGAGCTGTGATCTCAGAGCTGTTGAGCCACGTGAGCAATAGAAGTGGAAACAACCCGAGTGGGCAAGAAATGCCTGAGGCTCGTCTACCTCCCACGTCCCAGTCCCTTATGGCTGTCTCTCAGGAGCTCTCAGACATGGAAGCCATAGTTACACTGTCCTGAGGGGTTAGCCTCCAGGGACCCAGGCAAAAGGATCTGGAAAGTCTATTTAAACAAATGTACAGGTGAACAAAGCTCTACTGGAATCTGAAGTTTTACTGGTGGGCTCGGTAAAGGACAAAAGGCTTGCTAGCCAACTGTGCCAGCGAGGGCACAGAGAAACTCGTATTCTTCAGAAAAGGTAAATGAGAGAGAGAGATAGAGATAGAGATAGAGATAGAGAGAGAGAGAGAGAGAGAGAGAGAGAGAGAGAGAGAGAGACAGGGAGAGACAGAGAGACAGAGAGACAGAGACAGTGAGAGACAGAGAGAGACAGAGACAGTGAGAGACAGAGAGAGACAGAGAGACAGAGACAGAGAGAGACAGAGAGACAAAGGGACAGAGACAGAGATACAGACAGACAGACACAAACAGAGACAGAGACAGAGTATTTCTCCAGCTGCAGATGTAAATGCTCTTTGACTCAGCAGTTACACATAGAGGAATTTGTCCTACAGCCATCTATCAAACACACAAAGTGACAGATGTATGTGACATCAGCCACACCTTAATTTGCAATAGGAAAAGAGTTGAGATAATATCTGGATGTCCATCGGTACTTAAGCTGTCATAACTGTTCCTGGGAGCTGTACGAAGCTGTGCGAAGTTGACATTAAGCTGCTTTGATAAGAGTACAGACATTCACATGTGCCACATGGTACATGGCTACCTGGGTACAGAGGAGAGGGAAGAGCCCCTACGTGTGTTTTCTTGTAGG
>NW_022196891.1:76022497-76033010 GCF_008632895.1 Mastomys coucha | reverse complement strand
CAAAGGATCCTCCATTTTTTTTTTCCTTTTCCTTTCTTCTTTGTTTTTTTTTCCTGTGACAGGGCGTCTCAACGTGGCCTCAGCTCTCCTGGAACTCGCTCTGTAAACCAGGCTATCCTGGAACTCAGAGATCTCCCTACCTTTGCCTCTCGAGTGCTGGGATCAAAAGTGTGTGCCTCCATGCCCGGCTCATCCTTTCCATTCTTATTTGAAAAGAAAAGGAAACCTGGCTGCCCGTTAGCATCCAGCCTTCCAGCTTGGCACTGAAACCTCTCATTGAGACGCGTCTTGGATAATGCTTTCTCGGATGAGATCTGCCAGGCTGTTTGCAGAACCATCATGGTGGGATGGCTCTGGTGGCTTTGGTCTACAAGCTGGGACTCACACCCCATCCATGTTCATCTCGATCCTGCCTCTTCAATCTCTGTGTTCCCCAACCTTCTGGAAACCAGTCATGCTGGGTATTCATAGACACAGTTCCACTGGAGGCCCAGCTAATGCAGTTGTGTGTACCTAGGGACCTGATGTGTCAAAATGCTTGTCTTGCTCACACTGAACACTCCCTTTAGCTGTTCATGCTGTCTCTTGAATATTTATTTTTATATAGAGCAAGTTGTATAGCATCAACAAGCAAACATTTGGACAATCTGAGGAACAGAGTACAGGGGAAAAATGCGCATTCCTCAAATCTGTCTCCTCTGTCTTTCTTTCCTCTTCTGGGCAAGGTTTGCCAGAAATGGAAGAAACTGAATATGGATGTTGCCCACAAATTTCAATTATAATTGCTTGCAGTAGGAAAGCAGGCAAAGAAAGTAGATGGGGTGGGGGTGAGGTGACATAGGCAACCAGAGTTGAGGTCCCCCACAACTGCCAGATCCCATGAACAACAGCAAACAGGCTCCCACAGAGAAATGGAAGTACTGCTGTCCTGTGACAAGAGATTCCAATTAATGTGACTCAGACACATCTGTCTGTCAGTGGCTCACCTCAGGAAGCAACCGCCTGCCCTGCTGCAGGAGTTAGCAAAAGGCTTATTTGGGGAGTGCATCAGGAGACAACCTGGCACCTGTGCTGAGTGTCCAGGACCTTTTTCCTTTCCATTTACCTCAAGTCAGGAGTAGCAGCTGACAGGGAGGTGTGGCAGGCAGGCTTCTAGGGAGCAGGCCCTTCTGAAAGCGTATGCTCCTCAGAAGCAGAGTTAGAGAAGAAATCAACATGGCATAGGAGCGCCAGATTTGGGTCACTGAAACAAAGCTTTATTTACCATGTTAATATCAGAATGAGGATCTTTGCATCCTAATGTAGAACTGATGGGTTTAAACAGGACCATCTGACAATTGCGTATACTGGACAGTAACCTGATAGTCAGGTTCAAGATTTAGTCTTGAAGCTAGCTAGCTATTACATGGTTCATTGTGTATATGTTGGGGGAAATAGGATGGGGAATGTGTGTGTGTGTGTGTGTGTGTGTGTGTGTGTGTGTGTGAGAGAGAGAGAGAGAGAGAGAGAGAGAGAGAGAGAGAGAGAGAAAGAAAGAGAGAGAGAGAGAGGGAGGGAGGTATACACAGTTTGCTATGCATGTCTATGTGTGGACAGAGGACAGAGGAGGGAGTCAGGTGTCCTGCTGGACCTCTTCCTTGCCTTATTCTTTTGAGACAGTGTCTCTCACTGAAGCTAGACTGAAGCCGGTAAGCTTCAGAAATCCCCAGCAATACTAGGGTTAAATATATGCCTATCGCCACACCTGAGGTGCCAGGGACCCAAACTTAGAATCTCATGCTTATGCCCAAGTGCCCTTGCCTTCTGAGCCATCCCCTCAGCCACCTGCACACGAGGAAACCTGGTGGAACCCAATTACACAGCTCTGCCATGGGAAGTATGGCTGACTTACCTCCAAAGTCTAGATTTCCAGAAAAGCCCCATGCATCAAGGAGTTCTCGTTTCATGATCGGGTCCTTCTTATGAAGCTAGAGCCCCATTTGGATCAACAGTAAAGCTCTGTGAGAATGCAGCCAGTCTGCTCACAACTTCTTTGTTTTGTTTTGGTTTTGGTTTTTTGAGACAAGGTTTTTCTGTGTAGCCCTGGCTGTCCTGGAACTCACTCTGTAGACCAGGCTGGCCTTGAACTCAGAAATCCACCTGCCTCTGCCTCCCAAGTGCTGGGATTAAAGGCGTGCGCCACCACTGCCTGGCTCTGCTCACAACTTCTTAAAGGGGAGGTCTTCACGAGTGCCTGTGACTGTTACTGCCAGGAACTGATTGTGAGAGGCAGCTTTCCGTATATTTAATATCTGCTTAACTATCATTCAATTTCATGTGTCACTTAATCACTGCCGTGATCTTCCGAAATACGTATTGTTTTTAATTTCTGTGAGTTGGAATGGTTCTTTTGAGGTCCACACAGACTCCCATGTGGTTATAAGATAAAATGGAGGTAAAGCACTGGATCTTTTATCTAGTTTTCTAAAAAGGTCACGTTTTTCGTCTTTGTTTCTAAATGTCATTCTAGGGATGAAATACAGGCCTTCCTACACGCTAAGCGGCCTCACACATGCTCTCCACACACTCTCCTCCTCAGCGACATCTCCAGTCCCAGTGGCAACATTTCGCAGAACAGTGATACAGTGCCACAGTCAGAGCCTTGGCCTCGATGGAGCGTGCCCGTTGTCAGGGCAGTCCCTCACGTGGCTCTCATACAGCTGTGCCCGGTTTCCTACCACACCCGTCTCTCCTTAGTCTTGAAAACTACGGATCCATTCCAAACTGTGGGAAATGCTTCATTTCCTGCACCCCTTCTTGTCTTCTCAAGAATGCTGTATAAATAAAAGAAAACCAAGCCTGTAATAGTTTAGCACAGGCTTTCCCCTTTAGCCAAATGCTGGGGAGGTTTACCCAGGCTCTCGCATGGATCCAGTCTGTTCTGTCCGTAGTTCATGGTTTGGATGGACCATAGTTTCTACCATTGAAGTGCACCTGGGTTACTTCTGTCAAGTCCCAGAGAAACCAGGGACAAGTCTTCCTCAGTACCTGTGGCTCCTGCCAGCACTTCTTACCTCGCCCCTGCCCCAGTTCTCTCCAGCCCTTCTCCCAGCTTCTGATTCCTACACGAACCAGCCATTTTGGATACATGCTCTCTTTGCTCACACCTGGTCCTCAGCCCCTCTCTTTGTGTACTTGCCCTCTCTTCTCTTCTGTCTTCTCCTCCTCTCCTCTTATGGCCTGGTTCAGTCAGGACCCTCTGGCTGTGCGCCCGCCCCCTCACATCTACAAGAAAGCACTTCTTCTCCACCATACCTAGGAGCAATCACGTCCTCATTCTCCCTCAGTTCCCAGTTTTTGCCTCTTGAATAATGAAGTTTCTAAACACTTTAAAGAGGTTTTTGTGGGAGTAGAGGTCTTCCATTTTTCTGGGATACATGCTCAGGACTTGGAGGACTGTATAGCAGTCATGTATTTAGTGTGTGCTGGGGTTTGTCCTTTGTTCCTGTGTTGGGAGCTTGGTCCGTAGTGTGGGAGTCGATGCAACGTTTAAGACGCGTGTCGTTGGTCACTAGTGTAAGTTATCAGAAGGGGTGGTGAGACCCTGTGGCCTTCTTCCTATATCATCCCAGTTGTTGCTAGCCACCACAGGATGATGATCCAGCGGGGGGGGGGGGGGGGGGGGGGGGGGGGGAGGTAGAGCCTTCACTTCAAACCATGCCTTGCTGTGAGCTACATCTCGCTCTTTTCTATAGAGAAGAAAATGCTCTTGTTATTATAAGGAAATATCTGAAGCATACTTGAGGGCATGCATCTTGGATTGACCCCATGAAGTGTCTTATTATCTTTATTGTTCTGAATTATAAGTGAGAAAGCAAAAGGCCACAGTCACCTTGCTGAGAGGTGTGCTAGCTAGTAAATTGTAGACCTTGATCTGAGTTCCCTATCAGAGGACTGAGTTGTACGATGTTTTCTTCTCCTGACCTTAAATCACTAAAAATGAGAAGGTGAATTTGTGGACATAGGTTTTATTTTGAATCTTTTACTCAAGAGTTGAATGCCAGGGCGGAGATGTCAGACTCCATGATCAGAAGATTCTTAACATTTTTAATGCAGAGGCAAGAGAAAGATCCTTATGATTTTATCTCTGGGAGAGGCAGGAATGCTCCAGGAAGCAAGAATCTTGATCTGAGCTCTCCATCTTTTTGATGCCCAGCTGCCCTTCTTTCTGCATGGACAGCCGCCAGGGCTGGTGCAGGCAGCCTGATGACCGCCAGCTCTCAGGAAGGCAGCTGCTATCAATCACTGGTGGGGGTGGGGGGGGCAGGTGGGGACGTGGTGGAATGGAATGCATAGGGTGTTCCCAGGATGCTGGGATGCTGGGAGCAGTCCTAGGTGCCCATGATCTGATTGGGGAGCTGCCCTGTGCTGCGGGTGTTTGTGATGGTATTTGGGAGATGTGTCATATTGGAATTGCAGCCTCCGCTTGTAATCTAGAGGGTTGCTTCTGGGTGACATCTTGACAGGAAGCTATCCCGTGGGAGGGCTCATTCACTGTCTGACCAGCATTTAATCATTAATACCTCATGCCTGATCAGTAGAACCTGCCTGGACATTTATATGGAACCACTGACTTTGTATTTATTTCTCTCATTCTCCCCCCCCCCCCGAATAAAAGGAGAAGACTTTTATTTAGCAGTTTGAGAAAATTCCAGCCGACAAATTTCACATCATGGTGGCAAGATTCAGTGTACCTTCAGAGGCAATGGAATTTTTGCTACTACAGGAAATATCCCTTCTGTTTCAGAGATTTTAAACAAAGGCAGGTGGTTACCACTCTGCTTTCAGGAGCCTAGAGATTGCTTCTGCATTAAAATGGCTGGTTTCAGGTTAGTCTCTACAGACTGAAGTGAAGCTAAGGATGAAAATAGCCCGATTTTGTGTGTAGGGCAGCAAAGGCTTGCATTCAGCTTCACCTGCCACGTACCTAACCGACAGTAATGGTCCCTTCCCAATGTCAGCATTTGTTTATACTGTAATAATGGGTGCTTCCCACAGTAACATTTAACTCCATTTCTGATCTCAATATTTAATAAATATACAGAGACTCCGGAAGTTGCTCGGTCTGAGCTTGCGCTTTTCTTTTTGGTTGACTGATAATAATTAGCTAATAATTGTCCTGTGCATTCTGTTACAAGGATGATCATGTAGGTGATGTCTCCATGATTTCCTGTGGGGACTTTATTACAGAGCTGACAGACATGGTTAGGAACATAGATAAGAAAGCCAGTCTCCGTCCCTCATTATCTAGCAGTAAGTTCCTCTTACAATAGGCAAAGCCCACATTTAATTTTATTGGCGAGGAAGGAGCTTATCACTTAACAGTAATGTTCAGTGATTTTCTGAGGATGCAGCCCATGCTCCTGCCAGCACCCACGTAGGCAGGCGCGCTTGCGCACACGCGCACACACAGACATACAGACACACACACACACACACTCACACCAGGCACAAGCCCACCTTGCTTCTGTTTCAGTCTATCACTTCTGCTTTGGGTTTCACATTGTCGGGTTTATGTCACATTATGCCATGAAACATTTCTACTCAAAAAAAAAAAAAAAAAGAAAGCTGTAGTCAAGATGCTTGATACAGGTTCTAAAGACCAGGCCATCATTGATACATAGTTAATAATGATAATTTGTGTGCGGGTGTGAATTTGTAACCTGTACTACAGGCCTGGTGACAGTGGGGCTTGTAGAAGCTTCTTTGTGTGATTCTTTTTTAGATTTTGGAAGTGAACTGGCTACTGAGATTATGAAGGTGGAGATAGATGCAAGCAGCTGCTGGAGTGCACATGCCAAGCAGGATTAGATCTTATCGCTAGGAGAGGTCGAAGATGTACCTAAAAAAACTAGAACAAAACCTAGCCTGACAGTTCCCCAAGAAGAAACACTATAATTCTTTTTAGTTGTATGTTTTGGGGCTCTGTGGCCAAAGTGTGTTTCTTATACATAGAGCTTGTGTATAGTTATGAGACATGATTTAAGTGACGGAGTCTAAGAGTTCTTTATGTGGAGGCCAGGGGAGGCCAAGAGAAAGGACTATACTTTCTTTCTTTTTCTTTCTTTCTTTCTTTTTTTTTTTGACAAAACAAGTCATTCTTTTTAAGGGATGGCTCCCTGAAGAGCCCCTGAGACATTTGCAAACAGCTCCTGGAGTTTTTACAAATTCCATGGCTTCCTGTCCAACATCACTATGTTTCTTTCAGGTTTAATCGTAAATCCACTCAGATGACAAGGGAGAGATTCTGCTCTCCGCCACTCTTAAGATGATGCAGGGCTGAGTTTAAGGCCCGGGCTCCAACCTCAGGATTCACCGAGTCTTTGAAAATGATTTCTGTGGTAGCATTGATGTTCAGGACATGCAGCCGGCATCTACTGGGTAACAGGCTCTTTGACCTAACGTGATTCTCCCTGTGGTCCAGTTAATTTGGAGACCAGAGCCCTTGCCATCCCTGGTGCCTGATTTTTATGTGCAGAGAGACATTATACATCTCTATCTTCAACACACCTTTAAAGGGAGGGAATGGAACCTTTCACGGTCACGTTTATAGCGGTTCTATTTCTTTTCTACTGTCCCCTGGGTGAGATTTGTCACCAGTTCCTTTCCAGATGTTGTTATAAACATCTCCCTTTCTGTTGAGCTTATACTGATTTTTCTCTTTTTCTGGAAAGAGGTGAAGTTTACATTATGTGGTATAACCCAGACAGCATTCTAGAGTAATTCCCCTATTCTGCCTTCCATGTCTTATGACAATAGCAGAGACTTCCGTGGCTGTAGAAGAGCTGGCTAAGATAGTTGGCATAAGTTGGAAATCTGTATTTCCTTATTTCCGCCCCCTCTTACCTGATAGTCATAGTATTTTCAAAGTAGTAAGTTCATCATTATTCCTTCATTTTCCCTGGATGGCTAGTATCTGCCATCTGCAGACTTGTCTCTGACACAATAGCTGGCAGAACTAAATGCATGCTAAGCACTGGCAGTAGTGTAGGGTGTGTGTGTATGTGTATGTGTGTGTGTGTGTGTTCACATTATCCTTAGGGTGATCTGGGAGGGGGTGTCTAAAGTTAAATATTTTTTTAAAGATTTATTTTTATTTATTTTATGTGTATGAGTGTACTGCAATTGTACAGATGGCAGTGAGCTATCGTGTTTGTGGCTACTGGGAATTGAACTCAGGACCTCTGGCCGGCCCCGCTCACTCCAGCGTAATTCACTGTAACTGTCTTCAGATGCACCAGAGAGCTTGCTATGCTAATGTTCTATTGCCCAGTCACTGATTTTAAAGGACTGTAGTCATACAGAGACCCACAAAGCAATCCCCCAGGGCTCGGGCTCCTGCTTCTTCCATACAGTTTTCGATCATCTCAGCTGTTCTCATTCTCCAGGAGCAAGGCCTTCCCGAGTCCCGAAGGAGAGGGGCCTCAGGGAGAGAGTATGTCAGTGGAGAAGTACGGTGAGTGGTGTGTGTCATGGCTGCCTCTTTCTTCCTAGGCACTATCTTTAGGAGACAGGGCAGTAGACAGCTCTTCTCAGACTTATGTAGATGAGAAAATTTAGAGATCCAATCAGTAGTGCAGCTGTTTCCTATCATGAGGACGGGTTCAGTTCACCATCATAATTTGACATGTCTCTGACCACCTTCCATGCACACATGGAGAATATTTATACCTACTTACAACTTACATTTTTTTTTTAATTTCAAAATTATTCAAGATTCAGTTGGTCAGACTCATGCCTGGCATAGCCTTGGGTTGGATCCCCAGCACTGTATATGCATACAGTGGACATGGTGGTACATACTGACAGCCCTGGGACTCAGAAGATGGAGGCAGAGGGAACCGAAGGTCATGGACTTGTTCTGCTATATACATTCAGAGATTCTGTCTTTTAAAAAATAAGTTTCAAAGTCACATCAGCATGCTAATAGATACTGAGCTCTCTGTTTTTAAAAATGTTCATACACATAGATTAGGAGTCATGCAGTTTGACAATAATAGCTAATTTACTCAACTTTTCTTTGTCAGGCATTGTACTATTTTATATTTATATATATATATATATACATATATATATACTCATACATATATATATACTCTTTATATACAGATAAGAAACTAAGGTTCAAGGACTTCACTGCGCAGGGCAGCACCGTTGGTATGTGGAACAATCAGGGATGTTTGTTCCAAGCTGCGCGTCTCCTGAACCCGTGTTCTGACCCTTTCACCATGTGCTGATTCATGTAACTAGCTCCCCACAGAGAGAGAGGCATTATCCTCTCATTTCTCACAGTAACACATATTCCTAGAATGAAAACCTTTGTGCACAGATACGTAGGAAAGCGTGTCTGTGATACATGCATTTTAATGTTTAAGAGCCAACCTGACATAACCGTGTTTTTTAGCCCACGTTGACCTGTGCAGAGAGGCCCGTTCTTTCTGGGGAGGAACTAGTGCTGTTCACTCCTATCACCTTGATAATGCCATTGAGTTTCCTGTCATGGAATTAGACTCATAATTGCTTTTAAAAGACCCGGAATCTCCCTGCTCTCCGTTGTTCTTGGTGCCAGAATCTATATTTTAACCCCCCAGCATCCTCCCTTTAAGTCCAAGAAGAGGATCCCTGATTGTTTAATAATTTGGACAACCTCTCGGGAGTCAAGCCTGCGAAGAGGTCACAGAACAGTGGCCACAAAATAAAACCCTTACAAAGGGGATATTGATGCCTCATTCTCAGTCACAGCGAAAGGACGATTTCATTTTTCCATTTTCCGTTTCAATGGGTTTTAATACACTGAAAAATAAATTTAAAAAATACACACACAAAAACTTGATCTGTGGGATATTTGCCTATGTCACTCAGAAAGCAACAGCCTCATAAAACCAGGGTGGCTTTTCATCAGTGGAGTGATTAATTTACTACATCAGGCTGTATAGATGGGGATCAATAATATAGCGATGGGTAAATGAATGTCACGCACCCCTCTCCCCCAAAAGCATCTCCTGGTAGGCCCCACTTCTGCTTTCCTCAAAGCTGCATGACAGGCCTGCGCGCTGTGCGGATGGCTTTGTTGATCCGCGCTGGGCGGATGGCTTTGTTGATCTGACGGGTGTTTTTCTGGATGAAAATGAACCGAAGTCCTCGTGGGAGTGCTTTTCAGTCTCCCACTGCTCGCCCGGATGCAGCCTTGAGATGGTTTCTCTGGACAGTAGAGGACCAGGATTCAGACCGCGCCATCTGCACCGCAGGAGACTGAATGGATCCTTCCTTAGTTACCATGGTTTCTTGGGCTTGCACGCAGAGGCTCACACACGCTAAGCACGTGCTCTACTACTGGCCTGTACTCCCAAGCCTAAGGAGTTTTTGACACATCAGTTCTGCTTTGCACCAAGATACAGATGCACCCTGGAGTTCTGTACCCACGCACAAGTGGCAGAGTTCCTCTCTGTCTCCTGAAGGCGCATGTGCAGAATTTGCCCTGAGGTAGATGGAGGCGGGCGAGGTAGCTGGAGCTTCCAGCTGAGGTTGATGAGCTTTGCGTAGCTTCCTCAGGTTAATGGGCCCGCTGCTCTTGGCATCGAGAGTTGCCGCATGTTACGTTCACAAATAGACGGTGTTCTCTTTAGCTTTTATTTTTGCCATTAAGTTGGCATTTACTTTCATAAACCTGCGAAGATCCGTGCTGGGGATGCTCCGTAAGTGCTGTCAAGGACGCACTCACGTACTTAGCCTTGGCGAAGAGGGGCCGTGGGAGTCTGTCTGAAGCTATCAAGCCTTGGACTGGTTGACTCCAGCTTTTGTTTCCTTCCCCATCAAAGGGAACCATTCTTAAGTGCTAATGATATAGTTCGGGGGGGGGGGGAGCACTTTCCTGTGAGGCAAGGGACTGGGTTCAATTCCCAGCACAGCAAACAAAGAAAAATAAAAACAAAGCCAAAAAAAAAAACCTCCAAAAGCAAAGAGAGAGCCCAAATCCCAGCGGTTGGGAAGCAGAAACTAGGAAGTCAGTTACTCAAGGCTAGCCTTGGCTATATCACAGGTTTAAAGCTAACCTGGGCTACACAAGACCCCTGTCTTTAAAACACACACACACACACACACACACACACACACACACACACACACACACACACGCATGCACCAAAGACAAATAAAAAACAGTTCTTTAAGCATAAACTAAAACCCACAGCATAAATGGTTTTTATTGGGTGGGGATGGGACAGCAATTAGGTCTGTGGGCTTTAGGATGCAGCTGTCTGTTTTGTTTCCTTGTCTATAAAGTGGGGCCCGATTAGAAGAGCCTCCTTGTCAAAGGTCGCCATCAGATCACGTGAGTTATCACGCACAGCGTTTAGAATGCCATCCGGTACATTTGAAGCCCTCAATAGCTCTCAAAATATGAGCCGCTGTTACGTTAAGACCACATTCATCATTAGCATTTTATCTTTCCAACGGACTCCTTTCTTGTAATGAG
>NW_022196891.1:76010982-76022439 GCF_008632895.1 Mastomys coucha | reverse complement strand
GGGTGGGGAAGGAGACTAACGCATTTGAAATGGAGGCTTTAGCGGTTTGTACAGGTTTAGTGCTTATGGAGAGGGAGGTGGAAATGACGGAATATGTCAACTTTTGAAACCTAAGGACCCGAGGATTCCAGGTCTTTAAGTCTCCACAGCGTATTAGGAGACGGAGACCACCAGAGGTCTCCTGAGTGAGCGTCCCAGCACCTCTCTGAGAACTGTAGGAATTAAAGATGCTGTTTTGCCTCTGGTCATTTTTTGAAAGCCATTGTGCAGAGAAGTGGGAGGCCGGTTTGCTTGTCAGCCCGCAGGTCTATCTTACTGCGTGTGTTCTGCGCTGGGCTGCATGTCTGTGCCGCAGTGGGCAAAGTACAGGCCCCACCTGTCAGAAGGGCAGGATTATGTTTAGATGGAGCTAGGGCAAAGATGTTAAGAGATACAGCTCTGATTGGGTAGATGGTTTTAAGAATTGAGTATTTTGAAAATGACGGTAAACTGTTCTGGCAGGCCAATAACAATCCTATAAGCACCAGGATACACGCGGTGTGTCGAGAGAAAAATGCTTAGAAACCCTCTTTCTTTTACTATATCTGATATAGCTTGTTAGATTTTTTTTCATGATGCTTCTCTGTATTTCTAAGATCTCAATTCTAAGAAAGCAAAGCCTTTATTGTCAATACTGCCTTGTATTATCGTAAAATATTTATCTTATTTGTATATACTTATGCTTATTTTAATATTTAATTTAACCTGGTATGTTCTTGAAAAGAGTTGGCCAGAGCCCTCCTTTGTCTTTCTTTGTCACTGGCATTCAGCACCATACCTAGATCAGCTGGACCCGAGCTCTTGCCAGCAGGACAGACTCAGGTAGATCAGAGGCCGCCCTTGACTGAGCACCCAGCCAGGAAGCTTCCTTATGGAAACAGTAGCGGCAGCATTTCTCTCTGGACTTTTGGACTCCGCGTATATTGTGGAAGGCTCTGTTGCCAATATTCGCAAATCAAACCTCAGATTTAAAAGAGAAGACTGTCATTACCTCAGAGGCATTTGTCTCTTTAGCTCGTTTGTTTTCTTCTTCAGAAGAAGTAGTGGATGGAGCGAGTAGTTGACAAGCAGGTGCAACAGTCTTGAGCAGCCCGAGCTGGCACCGTTAGCCTTGGGGACTGGGTTGTGCCCTGCAAGGCATTCGGCAGCATGCCTGGTGTCTGATGGCAAATCACACAACCCCACTCGGTCACTTCAGTAAAACATTATCTTCAGACACTGTCAAATGGTGGTAGGTGGAGTGTACAAGACCATCTCGGCGGAAGCCCCTGCAGTCGCTCAGGACGTAAAGATGCTTGCGGCCCAGCTTGACAACCTGAGTTCAGTCCCCAGGACCCAGGGACCAGAAGGAGAGATCGGTTCCTGCAAGTTGTCATCTGACCTTTACACACACACTATCAGCACTACCAGTGTAACACACAAACCATACACACACACACACACACACACACACACACACACACACACACACACAGAAAGAGAGAGCAGAGAGAGAGAGAGAGAGAGAGAGAGAGAGAGAGAGAGAGAGAGAGGAGACATGCACGCACTATGCACAGGCACACACATGCCCCAGACCACACATTCATGTGTGGGTAAATAATAAATATTGAAATGAATCATCCCAAATGGAGCGGTTCCGCAGAGGGTAATGGAGACACCAGGGAAGAACAGTGAAGCTTGACTGCAGTGGAATTGCTACAGGAGACTCGGGTTCTCTATATCCATAAAATAAAAGTGTTTCTTATAAAAAATAAAAACCAGGCTGGAGAGATGGCTCAGTGGTTATGAGCGCTGGCTGCTCTTCCAGAGGTCCTGAATTCAACTCCCAGCCACCACATGGTGGCTCACAACCATCTTAATGGGATCTGATGCCCTCTTCTGGTGTGTCTGAATATATGAAATAAATAAATCTTAAAAAAAAAAAAAAAAAAAAACCAAAACCATGGGGCTGGAGAGATGGTTCAGCGGGTAAGAGCACTGACTGCTCTTCTGAAGGTCCTGAGTTTGGATCCCAGCAACCACATGGTGGCTCACAACCATCCATAATGAGATCTGACGCCCTCTTCTGGAGAGTCTGAAGACAGCTACAGTGTACTTATATGTAATAAATAAATAAATCTTTTTTAAAAAACCCCACAAAACCCAAAAATTTAAAACCAAAGATGTCAGGAAATTACAACAGTTATGACAAGGAGTTGGTCCATCATCACATAGAGAGTGTGAACCCATCTGTAAGAAATGGTTGTGTGGAAGTAGATGGGGATACACACTGAGAAATAGGAAGTATTTGAATTTACCACAACATTCATTCTTTCTGGTTTTTTTTGGGGGGGTTGGTATCTTATCTTTACTTTGATGGTTGGTGAGTTTGGTGTGTTGAGGACAGGGTCTATACCCTATGAAGCCCAGGCTGCCTTTGAAATTATACGTCTCCTGCCTCAGCCTCAACAGTCGTCACCACCGCCCTGGGCTGTTCTTAATGTCATTCTAGCTAATCTATAAATCGTTGCATGAGGCAGAGCAATTAGGGCTTTGTGCTGGGAGTCTGTGGGAGGGCTTTTGGGGGTAAGGGATACCACAATGACTCAGAGCAGGTTGTTAGAATGACCAGAAAGTGAGAACACTCTGGTGGTCACCTTGGAGCTGACTAGAAGATGGCCGTAGCCATGGATTGCCGTTTTGGGAAGAAGGCAGTTGAATGAACCCTGCTCCCTGGAGATGCTACTGTGGACTCCGAGTGTATAGCAGAGAACCTGGCTTTTCATGAGTACACTTGTGTTTTCTCTCTATGACTCTTAAAAGACTTAGGTCGATCAACAACAAGCGTGCCCCTCGCCTGATCCTTGGCGTCTCAGTGCCATCTCCACAGAAAATGCTTCTTGTGGAATCTTGAATCACAGCTGAAACAATAAAAGGCAAACATTGAGCCTGGGATGGGTTGTCTCGTAAAGTAAGGGAGTACGCAGAGAAAGAGAAGGCTGTGTCCAAAGGACATTAGAATCGGCTTAAAGGGCTCCCACTCACCAAATCAAAACACTGAGGGAAACAGGAACTCATGCTTCCACAGTGGTCTGAATAAATGGGTCCTCAAAGTCTGGGTCTGATGGGAAATGAGATCTTTATGTCATCTCAGGGTACCTTCCTGGACCCCCAAATGTGCGTATTACTTACAGAGGTTAAAATGAGCCGCTTCACACTTCAGACGTCTTGTGTACCGTCCAAACCAAGAGGTCAAAGGTAATAGATCAGCGGCGAGCATGATTCGTATCCCTCCCGCACCGCCCGAGGGGGTAGCATGAGTGTGAGCTTCCTCACTGCAGCGTGTGCTCTAAAGATGCATCACTGGAAGCAGTCGTGAGCTAACATCAGGCAAAAACCCAGGAGGAGAAGTGTACAGAGCGACTAGCCTCTGACTTACCAACGTGTCATCCCTGAGTGTCAAGGAAACGAGCCTTGAGCTGGAGCCCTTTGCTCTGAGAAAGAGTTGCTGGGGAATGGTTGATGGACCTTGAAGAGTATCTAATGATTACATTGTAGCAGTACATAAATTTTTTTTGGCAGTTCTGCAACTTTATTTGACACTCGGCTGGTTAGCTCTCATCCACATTGACTATCTGAAGATTTTTGAATGTGGGTAACAGGCATGTAAGTTACCAATGTGCAGAGCTTGTTTGGTGAATCCTCGTTCTCATCATGTTTTCTGGACAGACATACTCGGATGCAATACGGAACATTCCTTATTCCCTTGGCCCAGATGGCTTTGTTGAGCCTGGTGTCAATGCGCACATCTGGAGTCCCCATCTCCTTCATGGCAAATTTCCGAATTTCCTTAGGAGCATGCTTCTCGAAGCCTACTCTGTGGGTGTGCTTGTGAATGTTGATGGGTTCTTGGGTCACCACCTCAGGTGATGTCAGACACCCTTTTTTGTAGGAGCCATCTAAATGGAGGCAACTGGGAGGCTTCCGCCAGACTCAGGTTGGAAAGGACAGGAGCTGAGAATCGTGAGAAGCAATACGCAATTGTTAACTCCTGTTTTATGGTGCTATTACAGGATGTTACTATTGTGTAGAGAAATGCTGATTGGAGGAAAGGAGAGTAGCCCAGTGCTAGAGCATCTACCTAGCATGACAAAGCCCTGGGTGCAAGCCAGATCAGAGAAAGGAAGGGAGAGAGAGAGACAGAGAGAGGAGAGAGAGAGAGAGAGAGAGAGAGAGAGAGAGAGAGAGAGAGAGAGAGAGCAGTGCTAGAGCATCTGCCTAGCATGACAAGGCCCTGGGTGCAAGCCAGATCAGAGAAAGGAAGGGAGAGAGAGAGAGACAGAGAGAGAGAGAGCGAGAATGAGAGACAAGGGAGAAGGGGGAGAGGAAGGAGATATAGTTTTCAGGTTATGGTATTCATAGTTCATAAACTAATTTTCACATAGTTCAGAAAAATAAATTATAACTTTTCTTTAAGTTTGAGATTCCTTCCAAATTAAAAACAAAATTGGGTAGTGCCATCAGCAACAGTCATATTGTACCTTGTGATATCCTGTGTGTGACACATTAACACATGCCAACAGCCTTGGCCAATCATAAGCCAGCATTTGTTATTCTGTTCTGGTTGAGCAGAAGCGCTCTCATGTTAAGGTCACATTATTATTAGCTATACGTGCTGTGGGTTCTTAGCTGTGTATAAAGATTCATAAACAAACATGACACACCTCAGCCCCACCCACTGTTCTCACTGTTCAACCATGAAGGCAAGGGAGTTCTGACTGTCCACAGAGTCCCCAACTATTTCCCATTATTTCTCTCCAGTCTCTTCTTCTGTTAGTGTGGTTCTGCTTCTGTTCCTGCCCGTTGTTCTCCTTCCTTCTTTGCTTCCTCTTGTCCATCCGACTCCTCACTCCGCCGCCATCCCTGCATCCCAAGTCCTTCTCCATAAAAGATATGGCTGCTTCATCTTCTGGAAGACAGGGTTGCTTCTGTTTCCAGTGTCGAAACATTTTCAGATGTGTGCGGCGTTTTTCACACAGGGTTTTCTTCCCTGGAACAGTGCTGGTTGTTTATAGGCAACATGTTAATGTCTTTCTGTTTCTGCAACAGACAGATGCTAGCTAGCTTCCCAGCATGGCCAGCTCATGGCTCCAGCTGTCATGTCAACAGAGATTGTTCCTCCGGGCTCCAGATCTTAACTTCAAAGTGCAGTCCAGTTCCTGAAGAATTAAAAGTAAGCTGGGATGATCCAGCAGTTCTATATCTGAGTAGACATCCAGAAACCTTGAAAGCAGGTTCAAGCGTGATGGCTCACCTTTGTCCATAGCCACATTTGTCACAACTGGCCACATGGAAGAAACACCCTGTGCATCCAAAAACACACAATACAATATGTACGTAAAATAGAAGCCAGCCTTCAGCAAGGAAATTCAGATAGGTGTAACAGTGTGGGTGAACCTGAAGGTGTTACACTGTAACAATATAAACCAGCCGTCATAGGCAGGTAAATGAGAGCTGCCTAGAATAATCAAGCTTGTACACACAAGAAAGGCCTCGTGCCAGCTACTGGGTCTAAGGGGGAGTCCAGCATTCCATTTCTATAAAGAGGAGATGTTTCTAGATCTGATTGGGTGGTGGCCAGATGTCACTGCGAACATTCTTGGTGTCCTCTTAGAATGGTTAGAATTTGATTCTTACGAATTCAGTGATTCAATCTGAAAACAAGGCCTGTCGCTCATTTGTTTGAGGGCATACTCTCATGAGTACTGACTTAGAGGGGTTCCCCTCAGGCTGCTGGAACTGGGCATCCCGTTGAGCTGGCACCTCTGCGGCCAGATTCTGTGTCTGCAAGATTAGTTTACAGGGCATGGAAAGTAGTTGTTCACTGAAGTCCATTTGTTCCCTGAAGGCAGCATTCATTCCATCTCCTATAGACACAGTCCTGTTCTATATTTGCACATGGTGGCTTTACAAAGGCCTCTTTTATATCTTTTCCTATTGGGAAACCAGAGGTTACTGTGGTGAGTGAGGCTAAAACGTTAGTATGTGGTGGCGTCAGGACGACTCTGAGTTCAGAGTTCAGCTTCTCCACGCAGTCCTGTTTCCTCCAGAAACCATGCAGTGAGCTACCTGCTTGCCAGCTTGCCCCTGGTCATGCCCCAGTCACACTCTGTTGTTCTTTGCTTAGGACAAATTGGTTCCTTCTCATGGCACAAGCCTGCTAACCAAACAGTTTCTGCCTTGGACTGCCAGGTAAGGGTTTGGATTTTTCTCTCTGCACTTTCTCTTTACCTTCTGCCTGTATGTTTAAAAAATATGCTAATGAGGGTCTTTAGTAATCTGGGTACCCAGAAAGGCCTCTGGAGTAAACTTTTCCAGCCTTCAATGTGTGTACTCAGAAAGCAAGAATATGAACATTTGCTGTTGTACCTGGGACACAGGCAGTGCGGGAACTGTCCCTCTGTATTGCGGCCTGGGACTCAGGGCTTTCCCTCACCGCACTCATCTGCTCTGTAAAATGCAGTTAGAGTCCCTCTCCAGATGCATGCGCCAGACGGCCTCATACCTGGCACATCCCTTTAGGCTTCTGGTTTGCCCATCAGCCAGTTAGACCCCATCCTTGCTGAGTTAGCCAGGCTTGTTTTGTTAAATTGCCCAATTTTTTTTTTTTTTAAAACAGGCCCTGGAATCCAAAATTAAATAACTGTAGTCTATCAAACCAATAACTATTACATTACAGCCTAGAAATCATACAGTACCTGCTGCCACGTAATAAAATTATGCATGTGAATTTAAAAAGAAATGAGCTGTAAGTCTTGGATGAGAGATACTTACCATGGCAGGCTTGTGGTACTTAAAATACACACACACACACACACACACACACACACACACACACACACACAGAAAGCCCATGACACATTTGAGAAATGGTCTTGGATTCTGTTTTCCTTATGGAAATGTAATTCCTGTGAATATCCATTACTTTCAGATACTGAGCATGCTCTTTTGGGATGGACAAGTGAAATGAACGTGTAGCAAAAGATAGACAATTGAAATTTAAAATATTTTTATTTTATGTGTGTGGATGTTTTGCCTACATGAGTGTCTGTGTACCACATGCATTCCTAGTGCCTGCTGGGGACAAAAGAGGGCATCAGGTCCCCTGAAACTGGAGTCACAGATGGTTGTGAACCCGGTGCTGGGAATCAAACCCAGGTCCTCTGGAAGAGAAGCCAGTGCTCTTAACCACTGAGCCATGTCTTAAACACTGAGGGTGGATACATTTTGTTAAATTTGAGGACGGTTTTAAGCTGAGACCTTTACTCCTCCCTCCCCCACCTTCTTTTCTCATCCCTACTTGGACTTTCTCCATCACTCTATTTATTCTGCGAATAGGCAGAGAGGATTCAGTCAACTCATTGCCAAAAATGCACTCAGATTTCTCCTGCCAGCACTTATTTGAATTAAACCAGAGTAGTAGTAAATGAAGAGGCGAGACAGTTTATGGACTTTCCTTTTAGTCTCCCTGCCTTGCAGTACCGGGCTCTTGGGGACATGTTGATCTGGCCTGCTGCTGGCCCTTTAGCAGATGCTTTTGCCTAGGGACAAAAGCCATCTTCTGTCCTTTGAACACATCGTGCTGGAGCGGAGTGGTTCCACCTCTGCTGTGCGGCCTGCTAGTGAGCTGGGGAAAGAGATGGGGTGTAGGGGTCGGGTGGGACAAGAACAGAAGCCGTGTTTCAAAAGTCCCTTCTTATGTCTACACGGGCAGATCATTGCCTTCATGGACAGGAAAACTATTCTGCATTCTAATTCTCAGGAATCCAGAAAAAGGACCAAAACATCTAAAAAAAAAGCCCCCACTGCTCTTTCTTCAGTCTCCCCCACCCCCCACCCCCAGATCCTTACTGCTGGCCTCCAGAGAGCCTTGTAACAAATACACTGTGTGTGTGTGTGTGTGTGTGTGTGTGTCTGTAATTTGGAAAGTTTTTAATGAACAAAGAGTTTGCTCAAACCTGGTTAGAGAGGTTAAGACCCAAAGTCTCTTGCCATCTTCAATCTAACTTAAAAATCTAAAAAAAGTTTCCATTTTATAAACAAGTATTATCTGTTGCTTTATTACCCTCATATGTGTATATATCGGTATATGCATTTATAGACACATATAATAAACACATTTCAGCATTAACCAGAGTGCCAATTAAAAGCACGCGCTCGTAAATATTTCCATGACTTCAAGAAAAGTGAAATCTCATAGTTTATTTTAAAATGCATTAAAATTGGGATCCTAGACTTTTCCCAGAATTGGAAAGTGCACTTTAACTATAGAATAATTAGGATCTCTAGTTTCAGCCTGTTCAGCATCAAAAGCTACACAGACAAACTGGTAAGCCTTTGCATGCTGGTGTTTGCCCCATCATGAGAGCCCGTGGGTATTTATAACTTCGCCCCGAGCAGTGCGCTGGTTGAGAAGGACATTGTAGGAAACCACTTTGAACACAGTCTCCTCAGACAGCTCAAGGTCATTCGCTCTTGTGGATTTTCTGTGAGTTCTGCTACGTTAGTTACAGTCAACATCCACTGTGCGTGGACGGCATGGGGCCCTGGCATTTCCCAGCAACTTTGTTTTCCTTGGTGTTCAGCCAGAAGTAGGAAACCAGGAGACTTAATGACTTGTCCAAAGTCACGCTACCAGCAGCCTGAGTCTCTATGATCCTTAATCAGTTCAGAATGTGGCACCTGAGAAGGTCCTATGGGATTTGCC
This sequence comes from Mastomys coucha, assembly GCF_008632895.1. Classification (NCBI taxonomy): domain Eukaryota; kingdom Metazoa; phylum Chordata; class Mammalia; order Rodentia; family Muridae; genus Mastomys; species Mastomys coucha. Next base: position 76,013,654 of record NW_022196891.1, on the reverse strand, counting down.
CTCTGCTGGCCTAGACGGAATTAACCCTTTGGGTTACAATTTGCTTGGGTGGGAGTGTGTGCAAGAGAGACACTCTTTTTTAAAATAAAATCAATTCCTTGTATAGATTATTCACCAGTGTCCATATATTTTAATCTGACTCTTTGGCGATTAGGTCTCCTGGTATATGTCTTGTCATCATCCTCCTGCCTCAGGGTTTATCTCCCTTTCTTCCCCCAACTTTTGCCCTTTTATGTGAGACCCATAGCACATCTTTGGGTATTTTGGAGGTGGGAGGATTTTTATTGCTCCCCTCTTGGTATTTATTCCCTTATTTTGAACCTCGTTGAGTTTTGGTCAACTGTCCTGATGTTTTTCCACCATAATCTGGTTATTGAAATTAGCCTATTTTAGTTTAAAGTTTCAGTCTTGAATCTCATTCAGGTCTTGCTGACTCCCAGGAGGCTTTGTGGTCTGTCTCCCCCTCTCTTTGTGCTAATGTTTTCTAGTACCTGTGCTGTGGTAAGTCCAGAAGAAATACCACCCAGGACAGTGCCATTTTTCTTCCTGAGGAAGGTAGCAACATACTATCCCAGCACATGCATGTATATGTGATTTGGGTGTCTGTATTCCCCTCTCTGCCTCCCACTGTCCAACCACTGTACATCAGCAGGACATGGGAGTGTTGACTTTGGCTCCAGGGGCTATCCTTGGAGTTTAGGGTCTAGGCTACAGCAAGATGGCTGAAGCCCAGCTTCCTTCTTGGGTATGAGTATACATTTATGACAAATCAGTGTGTCCTTTATCCCAGACCACTGCTGGCTCTGTCTAGTTCTCAGTTCTCACCCCCTCCTTGGGTGGCATCAGAAGACTGGCCACTCAAGAACGCGACTGACCATGGAACGCACTGGAGATGCTCTGGGTACTTCTGGGAAGAGGAAACCCTTTGCCTCCGGGAAACTTTTAGGTTGTATGTTTTGTTTTAATTTTATTTTGTTGTTATTATTTGGTGAACGTGGTTCTGGGACCCTTGCAGCCCAAACTTTGCACCATTGAGAACCTGTTTTAAATTTTTAGACACTGTCTCTCCAGGCTGGCTGTAACATCTTTCAGTGACCCAGTCAGGCCTTAAGTCTCCTCAGTAGCTGGGATCACAGACCCGCAACCATGGCTGGATCTTCTCATCTCACCGTGAACTTCTAGAAACTCTCTACAAGCCAGAAACAAGCTGGGACCCTTGAAGCTCCTGCTGTTTATAGACTGAGCGGGAGAAATGTGGTCTAGGGAAATGGCGGCTGTGTTTAGCTCAGCTAGCCTGTGAAGCAGAGAGAGGAGTGGGGGGAGTCGGGGAAGGCTCAGCCTTCTTTGCTGAAGCCCCACTAACACTCTCTTTAGTATATGGGGGTTATCACATCTTTCCTCAGCACTGCTTCCTAGAGGACGTTCCTCTCAGCAGAGTGTAACTATGAAAGCAAGAAGGAACGCAACAAAGTTACAACAAGATCAAGAAAGGACCACGTTCATGACCTCTGGCTTTCTCCAGCTGCAGTTCTCTCTGCAGTTTGAACTTCACAGTGTTATTACTTTTGTGTGCGAGAGACTTCTCATTCCTTCATCTTGTTCTCGTCAGATCAATAGCTGTGCCCTGCGCGTTCATTGTATTAGCGATGTTGGCAAAGCCAGTACAGTTCTGTGGTCTGCGCTGAGAGTTACTGAGACCGGCAGGCCTCTGTTGTCTGTGCAGCCTCTGCGCTCAGTGGGTCAAAAGACGGGGTTTTGCTGTGCGAGAGGTCAGGGCTCCTTTGTCATCTGTTTAAATGTTGCTCAGTGCAAGCATCAGGAGGCTTTGGCTGGATCCTGTCTCCCTTTGGTTTGTTGTGTTTTACTCTCTCCGGGAAAGAACCCAGGGCCTTCCATGTGCTCTGTAAGCCATGGAAGCACTTTGCCACACAACTATACCCACAGATCCTTTTGAAAATAACCTTGAGAGTCGTCAGAATTATACATGGCTTGTATATCACAGCCCACTTTCTATACATATTTTCTCAGTGTATGGGGGAAAGGCAGGACTCTCTTGGATTCTCTCTCTCTCTCATACACACACACACACACACACACACACACACACAGAGACACACACACACACACACACACACACACACACACACACACACACGATGTATCATCTTTGTATGGCTCCAAATCATAACTCACTGGCCTCCACCACACATCTTTTCACCTGTGCGGCGTTCACTGTGTTCTGTTTGAGAAGGATGAACAGTAAACAGATCATTCGGGTGTATTGTTTTGTTATATCACTTTGACTCCGCCTCCTCCATCCTCCAGCCCAGCCTGGTGACTGCTGGCTTTCAGCCTGCCCTAGGACTGGAACTCCCCAAGGCTGCATTCATCTCCTTGCGCTCACGTCATCTTGTCTTTGCTTCGGTGGCTCCCCCTGTGTGGAGATAGAGTGCTGTCTCCTGTAGATGAACAAACCAGAGCCTAAGGAAGTTGTCTAAAACGTGACAGGGAGTGAGCTGAGGAATTAGGATCGCAAATCAAGTCTAGGTCATGATGACGAAATTGCTCCACCATATGCCGACTGCTCTCAGCCTCCAGAGTTGTTTTTGTGACTGTGAAGAAAAGCTGTGCTGCATATCTTGGTTCTCGGGGCAATGAGAATAGTTTATGGT
>NW_022196891.1:75999718-76010972 GCF_008632895.1 Mastomys coucha | reverse complement strand
CTGTAGACCAGGCTGGCCTCGAACTCAGAAATCCGCCTGTCTCTGCCTCCAAAGTGCTGGGATCAAAGGCATGCGCCACCACTGCCGGCTATTTATGATCTTTCTGTTGGATTAACAGATGACAAAAAGATAGGAGGAGTCTCTATTTGTTAAAAATCTCCCTCTTTGTTCCTTCCCTCCCCTTCTTTCCCCTCCCTTTCCTTTTCTTTTCTGACAGGGTTTTACTATGCAGCCCAGGCTAGCCTCAAACCCTGGGTTCTCTTGTCTCAGTGTTGTCTGAGTGTTGGGGTTTGCAGTTATACCCCAACATGTCTAGCCTTTATTTATGTCACCAGTGTTTCTATTTATTCAATAAACGTTATTATCGCCATTGTTTTGTTTCTGGCAACACCTGTGCCGCATGGGCCTCCTAGGGAAACACTGTATCCTTGCTCTGCATCTTATGGGCCTCCTAGGGAAACACTGTATCCTTGCTCTGCATCTTATGGGCCTCCTAGGGAAACACTGTATCCTTGCTCTGCATCTTATGGACCCCCTCCCCACATCTTATCAGTTGGCACATCCACAACTCAACCAGGCTTCAATCTTACATAACCTTCAGGGTGACCTCCAATTCCCAGGGCTCCCAAGAGCAGAGGATGCTCCTGTATGAGGAAGCCCGAGAGCAGAGGATGCTCCTGTACCAGGAAGTCCGAGAGCCCGAAATCATTATTTTGTTTAAATTCTTGCCCTGAAGTTCCTTTAGTGAAGGAGCCAGGTTGGAAATCACAGGAGAAAGAGTTTTGTTTCTTAGTTACGCTGTAATAGAGGGACTATAATTCATGGCCATTAAATTGCTTCCTTTGAAGTATAAGAAAAACCAGAACAATATTTATAGTCCTTTAACCCACAGGATTACAGTACACATGAATTAAAGTCAAATGGGTTATGGACTCTCCTGGTACTGTGGCTGGCAGGACTCCATCCACACCTCTCACTCGTTAACCGGTGGACTTTCAAGTAGAAACGGGGTTGGCGGATGGGTTGAGAATTGGGGTTTCAGAGAGCTTTCCCTCTCTCTCATTTAGAAGCAAGGAATCTTACGATGGCAGTTTGACTAAAAATTGAGACTTGTTACTTCTCTCCCAGATCTGTTCAGAGGGCAGCAGAAAGGAAATGAGCGTGTAGCATCCTCCCGCGGGCAAGATACATGTAATCCTGTAGTCCCCCGCACCACAGCCATTTTACACATAGGAATGAGACTAACAAGTCTGCGGTTCTGGATTCCAGTTCAAACCTAAGACAAACCAAGTATGAACTTTAGCCTCCACCCTATTTTGCTCCCCAGAAGCAACAGAAGTCACAGAAGTCACAGAAATACTGATGACACGTTTGGGACCCATGTTCTATACTCTCGTATTTGTTATTGGGGAGTTTCACGGGGAAATTGTAGGTGGTCAAAAGCAGCAGAGACTAGATATTAGGACCTAGTGACTGAGATAGTTATACCTCACCGTGTATAATTAACCTGTTAGTGTCTTGGGACTTTTTCACTGAAAGTCTAGATGGTAACTGAGCTGACACAAAGGAATGAACATGGAATGGTGTTGAAGTCAGCCAGTAGTTCTGCCCCCCTTGTTTTGAGAAGTAACCCATAAGACAGAAAAGATCTGTGGGTGTGTTTATTGGTAGAACATTCTGTCACCTGAACATATTGCCTGGAATCTTTTCAGTGTGGGTTTGATCCTGTATGATTCTGACAAGGTCATTATAAAACCAGTAATTCCACCACTCCACTAGATGGCACTGTGGTTGCATAGATACACTAGATGCCCCACTATGGCTCTTGAGAGGGGGTGAGAGCGTCACGTTGGGATACCCTGAAGCCTAATGGAGTGAGAACTGGTATGTTGTGGTCCTCTATCCCAGTACCTCCGTGTATCTACACATCTTCACTTGACATTTCTTGGGCTTTTACTGTCTTCTTCTAAAGCCCGCCCTCCAGGCCTCCCTACCAATGAGCTTCCTCTTCCCTTCACACCTCATGTTTCTTTGTTGAGTCTGCAGCACGCTCACATTGCACAGTGCAACACTGAGGTGTCTGGGTATGCACCCTGTGCAGTGGGAGCAGGTGGGAGGACACTCCAAAAAAGTGGTCTTCCTGCCCAGTAGACTGGAGCCTCTCTTCACACCTGGTCTAGCAAGCTCTTTCCTGCTTGATGTTGTAGAGAACTCTGTGCTGTCTCATCCATCAATGCTAAGCTTGGCTTTAGAAATACAGCCCTCAAAGGGATAGAGACCCTGCAGGTTGAGTGCTGGATGTTGGAGGGGCTGGAGATGTCGCATGGAGCTCCCGTGGCATCTTCTTGGGGATGTCTACAACCACAGCAAGACGGGGTTGGGCGGCTTCCAGAGACTGTCTAAATCTCTTCTTTTAAAGCAAGGAGAGGGGGTTCCAGAGGATTCTGGGTCTCTTCCCTGCATAGCAGTGCTCTGGGCTAAGTCGCTGCCAGCTCCTTAGAGAGTGAGCCATCCAGTGCAGAGGCAGGAACAACCAGGGGATATTAGTTATCGGGGAGGAGGATATTCAGACCTGAAGATTACCAGTCCCAGACATGACCTCTGCCTGCCTCTCATTTGTAGTTCAAAAGCGGGATCATGGAAGACATTTGAGGCATTTTCGGTCCCCCTTGTAATGCATTAGTCATCACTGTGTAGATTTATCCTTGTTTCTGTCTTCAAACCGCAGCTTTCAGGGCCAGGATCATGGTGCAAAAGAGGCATGGTTCTTTTAACCCGGGGAAGGGAGACTAACATTAAAACCTCCCCAGCTCCTTATCCCAGTTGGGCACTGCCTCTCCCGCTGCACCTAGAGCCAGGAGAAACTTGCAAAACACAGCCATCCTGGAAGGTTGAAGATGGGTTGGCAAGAAGAGCTGATTCTTATGGGAACCAAAGTTGTGGGTAGGCAGGCATGTTGGGACTTGCTTGGCGTATTTTTCTTCTTGGCACAATTCATCTTCTATTGACATAAAGCTTCCTCTGTAGCAGTGCTTCCTGGGATGTCGATCAAGTCGTGCTGTCTGGAGTCTGGAAAGGTTCAGGTGAATGAGTTGGAATTCAGTGTTTAGAACCGATCCGGCCCTAAAACTGGTACTGCGGGGACCTTACATAGCATTATCTCTGTCCCCTGTGTTGGATGAACAGGACACTAGACCTTTCTTTCCTCGGACAAGACACTAGACCTTTCTTTTCTTCGGGCTTGGCTGTGAATATGTTGCTGAACATCACAGGGAGTCAGAAAACGTATCTCTGCCGGGCTGGGATGAAGTACACATCCCAGCTATACGCACTATGAATGTGATTGGTTCCTTTCCTGGCTTTCTATGTATTGCAAGCTCAGTGAAAGGATTTGAGAAGGATTCACTGAGACTGGGTAAATACCAAACATGCCCTTAGACTTCCTGCCATTTACCCGTCAGGACGAACTTAGTGATTTATCAACTGTCAGCATGATACTCTCAGGCAGTGTGCCTGAGATCTTTGTTATCTTGGTTAGTGAATAGCCTAGACATGAAATTCCTTCATTTGGCTGTGTTGCTAAATAAATAAATGGTTTATTGTTTAGGGTGGGGTACACCTCTTTTTTACCCCAAGGAATGTGTTTAAGGTTTGGGAATATTCATGTCATCTTTGATTGTGACCCTCTGGGATGTAGTAGGGAAAAATGGAAGGTGGGAACCCTGACACCCCATCCTAACCCCTCCCCACACAGAGGGACACATGGACACTGGGGGAGAGCTAGGCAAGAATGACATTCAGTCTCTGTCTTCACTTCCTGTTTCCAGTTTTCTTTTTATCCTCTCTTCCTTCCCTCCTTCCTTCTCTTCCTTCTTCCTTCCTTCCTCCCTTCCCTTCCTTCCTGCCCTCTCCCCTCCCTCCCCTATTCCTTCTTCCTTCCTCCCTTTCCTCCCCATTCCTTCTTTCTTCCCTCCCCTCCCCTCTGTCTCCCTCCCCCTTCTTCCTCCCTTCCTTTCCTTCCCTTCCCTCCCCCTCCCTACCTTCTTTCTTCCTTCCTGCCCTTCCTTTCCCCTCCCTCCACTTTCTTTCTTTCTTTCTTTCTTTCTTTCTTTCTTTCTTTCTTTCTTTTCTCTTTCTTCCTTCCTTCCTTCCTTCCTTCCTTCCCTCCTTCCCTCCCTCCCTCCTTCCTTCCTTCCTTCCTTCCTTCCTTCATTTATTCTTTCCCTTCCTTATCTCCTCCATCTCCTCCTCTTCTGGGAAGAATAGAAAAGAATTGACTTATTGGTGTCCCATCTGCCTGGCTTGAGGGTAAGAAACAGGGTGGAGCACAAGGAACTAAGCGGCTGTTTGTGTGTGCCTGTCTGCAGCCTGGCAGTCACAATGCCTCCATTGACAGGGTAGGTACCAAGATTTACGTATCTTAATCATTATCAAGAATTCTTGTTCCAAGGAATTAGGCAAGAACCTGTCTTCAGTCAGCAATTGTGAAGTGCCAACTAGGAGTCAGGAGCAGTCACACCTTCTGCCCTGTGACTTTCATACCCACCTTCTGAGGCAGGAGCATTATTTCCCATTTTAGAGCAGAGGGATCAGGTCTCAGACCTCTAGGACAAGCCACTGGCACATGACCCAGTGTCTCAAAGAGTTAACAAATGTTCTCTGAATGAAAAAAAAATAAGCAAAACTGGTGATTGAGTCAGGCTTTAAGACCAATTGTGTTCTGTACTGTTCACTGTATAGTTTGTGTTTGACTTTGAAGTCTGTGTTAGCTTCACCAATCCCTATCATTCTGCGCTTTAGCCTGTAACTGCTCCCACATCTCTCTCCTTCACCTTCCTCCTATTTTCCCACCAGCCACGGCTTCCTTGTTAAATCTATTACTTCTGGAGCCCCGGTTTCCTGGGTATAAATCCAGGATTTGGTCTGTGACCCTGTATGCATGACTTAACCACTGCGTCTCTCAGAATCACTAGCCTTAAACCGAGGATACTGGTATTACCGACCACAAGAGCTTCTTACAATGTTTATGTCAGTAGATATGTACCCAAAATAGGTCTTTAAAAAAAATAACGTTATTGTGATGCTGGTTTTATGTCAACTTGACACAAGCTATGGTCATCAGAGGAGAGGGAGACTCAACTGAGACAATGCCTCTATAAGGTCAGGCTGCAGGCAAGCCTGTATAGGGCATTTTCTTAGTGATTGATGAGGGAGGGCCCAGCTCATTGTGAGTGGTGCCATCTCTGGACTGGTAGTCCTGGGTTCTATAAGAAAGCAGGCTGAGCAAGCCACTAAGCAGCAGCCTTCTATGGCCTCTGCATCAGCTCCTGCCTCCAGGATCCTGCCCTGTTTGAGTTCCTGTCCTGACTTCCTTCAGTGATGAATAGTGATGAGGAAGTATAAGGCGAATAAACCTTTCCTCCTGCCAGTGTCTTTGGCCGGATGGTGTTTCATCACAGCAACAGTAGCTCTAACTATTTGTTTATTCTTTGAGACAGAATATTTCCATACAGTATACCTCAGTTTTGTTTCTCTCTACCCCCAACTCCTCTCAGACCCTCCCCCACTTCCCTGACCATTCAACTTAAAGTCCTTTTTCTCTCAGAAAAACAAATACAAAACAACAAAACCCATGGAGTCCAGTTTGTGTTAGCCAACCACTTCTTTTTTTTTTTTTTTTTTTTTCCTTCCGTGTAGCCCTGGCTGTCTTGGAACTCACTCTGTAGACCAGGCTGGTCTCGAACTCAGAAATCTGCCTGCCTTTGCCTCCCAAGTGGCTGGGACTAAAGCGTGCGCCACCACTGCCCAGCTTGGCCAACCACTTCTAAGGGAGGGGCCTTGTTTGGGATGTGGTTGATTTGCCCAGTACTTCTTCCTTGAAGAAAACTGATTTTCCCTTCCCCAGTAGCTATCAGTTGTAAATATGGTCTCGGTTCTGGGTGGGACGTCATGCCCACTCCCCTCTCCTCCTCTGGGCTGGTATCTTGTCTGGCTTGAGCTTGTGCAGATCTTGTGCCTGCTGTCATGGTCTCTGTGGATTCACCTGCGTATCTCTCCTGTTGTGTCTAGAAACTGCTGTTTCCTTTGAAGTCATCCACTACTTCTGGCTCTTAAAATCTTTCTGACCCCTCCCCACCCCATCTATATATGTCCTTGATTGAGAGGAGGGTTATGGTACATCTATTCCAGCAGTTCAGAGTCTCTTACTTCCACATTTGACCAGCTGTGGGGCTCTGTATTAATTAATTACTATCTATTGCAAGAAGCAACTTTTCTGACGAGGTCTTAGTGATCGCTGGTCCGTGAGTATAGCGCTATGCCACCTGGGCCTGTTTAATTGCTATGTTCATTTAGAAGTAATAGTAGCAGATTTTCCCTTAGGGTCTATGATCTGTTGAGCCTCCGGTTCTTGGCTTCATTGATAATGCCAGGTATGGATTCCGTCTTGTAATTTTTATGTGTAATGGGTGCTTTGTCTGCATGTAGGTGTGTGTCCACAAGCATGCTTAGCGCTCGTGGAGGCCAGCAAGGTATCAGATCCCTGGGACTGAAGTTACAGCTGTGAGCTGCCCTGTGGAGACTGGTAGTTGAACCTGGGTCCTCTGGAAGAGCAGCCAGTACTCTTAACCCCCGAGCTATCTCTCCAGCCCTCTACCCTCAATGATTTTTTTTTTCTTCCTTTTTAAACTGGTGAATTGAAACCTAGAGCTTCCTGTGGCTAAACAAGTAAGGCACCACTGACCGACAACCCCCGTATACCAATGAAGTATGCCCGTGTCTTATAGTTACTCTTCGGCATTTTGAGTAATTCCATCCTTATAACGTCCACATGATTCTCCTCCTGATGATTTGAATTTTTTTTTGCTTGTCAGTCATTTGGGGTGGCATCCAGGCTGTTTCCTATAGTGTCTGCACTATTCCCCGTGCTCCTCAACGTGCTCCTCCCCATTGCATGAGCTCTGAAATTTCTCCACATCCTCACCAAATTGAGTTTTCATTTTCAAAGGATAGCCACCTGGTCCTTGCGGTGGTTTCATGGTGTCTGGGTACCATATAAGATCCATGTCGTCGTTGTAGGAACCAGGTCGGTCATGTCGCGCTTTTGACTGAGAGTCGGTGATTTCCTTGGTTTTCCCAAAGGCAGGTGAGAGATGAATGGATGTCACCTAAACAGGGGCTGGGCCAGGTCTCAGAGGGGCCAGCCCATGACTCCTCACTCTGGAATCTACTTGCTCACAGGTGTTGCAGGCCTGGCCCCAGCCCAGCATAACATTTTCCCTGGAGGAATGCCACGCTGCGGATTTTCTTGTCTGCAGACGCTCTCGTTGCCAGACCTTACAGACAGGCTTAAGGAGCGTTCCGTCTGCCGGGTATTGCCACCTAGTGCCTGTGCATGACCCTTTGGTGGAGTGCCTGCCAGAGAAGGCTGGGAGCTTAGCAGGGTGGCGTGGGGCTTGCAGGCGCGCGTGGGTGTGGCTGGCCACTTCCCAGCTCTTAGGGGGTCCCCCCCCCCCCCGTGTCCCACCGTTCAGCTGCCTGAGTCTCTGTTTCCTTCCTGGAGCTGGAGGTGCTGACCTTCTGCAGAAGGGATGGGAATCGTTCACACACACCATTTGCATGGCGGAGAGGCCCGGAGGAAGCATTTGACAGGCAGACCTCCCACTTAGCCCTGCCCCAGTTTGCATCTTGGTTTTCCTCAGGGAAAATGGTCCCTCCTTCTATTGATTCACAGCTAAGATGAGATGTGATTATATAAGCTGAAAGTGCACTGCCAGCCAAGAAGTGGTAGCTCTTGTCAGAAACCTCCACCGGCTTCTCAAAGAGGGAGCGGGCCTTCCGTGATGCGGAGTTACTAAGCATGGGCATTTGATTAGTGAGAGTTAGGAACATTTAGATAAATGCTTTCTTTTGTTTCGTTTCTTCATGTTTCCTAATAATTTAATTTTCCATGGTCACAATTTTACCTGTGTTTCTTTTAAAGTTTTTGTTTTTTAAGTATTTTGTTTTGTTTGAGATGGGGTCTCATTATATAGCTCATGCTGGCCTGAAATTCACTATGTTGCCCAGGCTGGCTATGTGCCCAGGCTAGCCTTAAACACACAGCAATTCTTCTGCCTCTGTTTTCTAAGTGCACACATCTGCCTCTGTTTTCTAAGTGCACGCACTCACGCAGTTTTTAAAAGTTTCTTCATTTTTTTTTTTTCCCTTCTCACCCTCACAGGCCCTCCCGTTATTTTAACCTACCCTGTTAAGGTGGGTGAACTAAGTGATCCGTGTTCTCAGCCAAGGGTGCAAACCTGACTTGCCGACCAGGATTGTCTCTGTCTTCGAAACAAGCCCAGAGCCACCTGTAGATGTTTGTAACTCAAATGTGGGAGGTGACTATGTGACAAGAAGGAAGCTCTAAGCACTTGTCTCCAAAACATATCAGGAAAAACAAAAATGCCCATTGCAGAAGATGAGACAGGGAAGAACACGCCCCCCAGGAAGCTAGCCCCCCACGTGCCCTCCAACAGCAGCCAAATCAGAAACCCGACTGCCCAGCGCTCATTCATGGCTAAGAACCTTTGCCCTGAAGTCCCAGTCCCCACCAGGTGACAACTAACTCGCTGTGTGATGAACCAATCTCTGATAGCGCTATCTAGTCCGGGATAAGGACCGCTCTAAATACCAACTCGTCAGCCGTCACCTGTATGAGAAGAAAATGGACAAGTGTATAGTTATTGCCACAATCAATTTCTACAAACTCTATGGCCATTCAGGCCTATAAGTTTATCATCTTTACAGTTTAGTGGACCAGAAATCCAACCTTTGCTTTTCTGGACTCAAGGTGCCGGCAGGAGGTTCTAGGGGAAATGTGCATAAGGGCACTTACCAGCTTCTGTCTACCATTGCAGTTTTTCAGCTCAGAGCCCCTTCCTCTGCTAGAGCAAGGCAGTTCTCCTTAGTGAGGAATGTGGACCTCGGGGCATGTCCTCTCCCAGGGGACAAAGTTGAACAATAGAATTCGAATAACAAATCCCTCAGTTGTGGCTTGGAGAGCATATTCCCTTTCTAATTACCGGTGTCAGTAACCAAGTCACTTCAGAAAATTGTACCCAAGATCCCCATGACTGTAGGAATAGAGGGAAGAAGACCTAGGGACGATGTCTCTCTCGCTGGTTTTCTCACTTCCAAGTTTTTTACTTCCAAGCAAGCAAACCCTGAAGCACAACAAATTTAGGAGAAGCACCATTTGGAGGAGACGCAGGATGGTGTGGGAATCTAGAGTTGGAAAGACACGTAAGCCATAGATGTCTGAGTGTGCATCTGTTTTCATTGAGATTTTAAACCCTACAGCAGAGTCTGGTAGGACTCGGCTGGAGAGGTGACTCAGGGGTTAAGAGCACTGACTGCTCTTCCAGAGGTCCTGAGTTCAATTCCCAGCAACCACATGGTGGCTCACAACCATCTGTAATGGGATCTGATGCCCTCTTCTGGTGTGTCTGAAGACAGCTACAGTGTACTCACATATAAATAAATATTAAAAAAAAAAAAAAGGAAAGATAGGACTTGAGGTTTTTGCTTTTGTTATTTTTTCTTTTTATTCTTTCTTTAACAAGCTTTGAATACTTCTAGGGAGGTAAAAGAACACTATGAACCACCTTGAGCCCCACAGACCCCCCCCTCCACCTCAGTTGAACTGTCAGTCTCTTGGAGAAACCAACCAACCAACCCCATTTGTGATTGAAAATCCATAGAAGGTGGAGAGTCTTTCTCTTTGTCCTTGGAGGAGCGAGGGCAGACACTTCGAAAACTAGGGCCAAGTGCCTGCTCTTGTCTCTTCTCACTGTGTGTCTGACTTACCATTCACATAGCCTTCCCTGAACCGCTTATCCCCAGGCTGCTCGTCGCAAGCCTGCTCCGTGTCTGGTTGCAGATTAGACACTGGCCACACACAACAAGCTAGCCTGCCACCCAGTTTGCCTGTCAACAGTAGTGCCAAGGGCTGGTGTAGGGACTTGAGGGGACTCACAGCCTGGGGTAGGAAGAGAAGGACATGAGGGAATGCACACAGAAAGTAGGGACCATAGGGAGGGACAGGAAGTGCCGTGGGGTTCTGAGGAAGCCTGTGCAGCAGAGGAGGCATTTGAACCAGGGCCCTAGAGGGAGGAAGGGGCAGGGCTGGGTGGTTTTGACTGAGGAAGTAGCCATCGTAAGCATTGTAAATGTTAAGACAGGAATGAATTCTAAAAATCACCTGAGAAGCCATGGCATCCAAGTTGGGAGTTACCTAATGGATGCATCTCACCATCCCCATCCCGGGGATTTAGACTAACTCAAATTGCTGTCAGTCTTGGTCGTACTTGGCCATAAGGAAACAACTCCAAGCCATCCCTAGTTGTAACTTTAACTTTTTCAAAACCTATTTTTAATGACGGTTCTTAAGTGCTTTAACCTCTCTTTTAGCCCACCACCACCCACCAGAGGTAGTGAGAAAGAAAGGATACGGGAGAAGTCGACCTGTTTAGAAGTGGTTCTTTGGAGCAACTCCCGTCTGTGTTGTCTGGAAATCAGCAGTTCAGTTCACAGGTCAGCAGCGGCAGCTCCATCCACTCGCAAACACCTCACAGATCCACCAGCGGTCCAGTTCAGTAGAGTTGGGAAAACAAACGAGACTCAACCTTGATGGCCTGACCTAGCAGAGACAGCCAGCTCAGCTTAGCACAAGTCAGCAGGAGGGACCAGGGAGGAATGAGCCGGGAGAAGTTCTCCGCTGTGCCTCTCTCAGGGAAGCGCACATGCAAGACCCATGGGCTTGGCGCCACTAGCTCTATTAGCCAGCCTCGCTCAGACTGTCCGTCAGTCCTATTTATAACCTCTTATCACCTGTCTTCCACGTGTCTTGCCTCAGTCTGTGTGTCTGTCTCAGCTGACATCATTCTGCCAAGGCCGAGCCCAAAGGACTGCAGCACACCACCAGAATTTATTCGGGGCATTTCTCTCTATGGAGTCCCGACAAACGGAGCTCAATTACGCAATGCAAGGCGGACCAGTACGTGTGTGTTGTTAGGAAAGAATCCTTCCTCACGTGTCCTTCCACACGCTTGCTTTAGCAGAAGATTCTTTCACCTGTGTCCACTTCAGCTAAACATTCATTCCTTCACATTTGTCCCAGCAAAACACCATCCAACCTAACTGACTTTCTGAAGAACGCTTAAGTTTCCGCTTCACTTATTAATGTTAGTTCTTGGAGGGATGACGGGGGGGGGGG
>NW_022196891.1:75978760-75999689 GCF_008632895.1 Mastomys coucha | reverse complement strand
GGGGGGGGGGGTGGCAGGCTTAGGAGATTCAGGAAGCCTACGTGACTCTCACGGCACCCTCAGGAGGCCCCTCCGCCATCTGAGCTTCTGCAGTCAGGTCACTCAGGCAGGACTGTGCAGAGCAGTAACTCTGCACAAGTCACCCACAGTGGCTGGGGTGACTTTTCAGCCATGCAGCTGCCTCTGGCTTGCCAATGCTCCTCTAAGAAGTCCTAGCAAATGTGTTCATTCACTCACTTGGAAATGGGTGGCACCCTCTCTTTGGTCTCTTGTTAATCCTCTCTATCTGGAAAACAGATATTTCTTTCAATCTCTCCAGGGAAAGTTACACAACAAAAGGTTCTTGGGTTTATTCTTATCGGCCTAGTTTAGATATCCAGCTTTTCTCCCGAGCAGGTCTCTCTGGTCTGAGGGACATCCTAGTTGCTGATTGTTCTAGACCAGTGGTTCTCGACCTGTCTGGCCCTACCCCATTGGGGGTTGAATGAGCTTTCAACCCGGGTCACATATCAGATATCCTGCATACCAGATATTTACATTACGATTCATAACAGTAGCAAAATTATAGTTATGAAGTAGCAAGGGAAAAAAATGTTATGATTAGTGGTCACCACAGCACGAGGAACTGTATTAAAGAGTGGCAGCGTTAGGAAGGCTGAGAGCCGCACTCTAAACTCTCATTATTACTATTACAGTGGAAAGAGGGCCAGGTGATGGTTGATTGGCAGGTACCAATGGGTTTTATTACAGCTCCTCCATCTAGCATGGCTGCTACCATGAGTGAGGCGATGGTGAATAAGGGGTTGGTGATCCAAAGACAGCTGACAGCCTCTGCTTCTAGAAACCTGGATAGATGGTTAACTTTCAAGAGAATAGACGTCACCTGATGTGAATGAAGCACTCACTGTTGACTGAACACCTAGCACACACCAGCCAATATTTAGACGTTTACCTCATTATCTCTGGTTCTTAAACAGCTCTGTGATATAAGTGTTCTTTAATAATTGCTAAACCGAGACTCAGAAAACAATAATATCCTGTGTGCTCTGAGGGTAACATTTCCCTGTATATAGAAAAGGTGAGGCAGACATTCACCACCTTGGGATACCCCATACTGTTTTAATTTTCTTCTGAGAAGTTTCCAGTGGAAGATCACAGGAACATCTGGATTTTTCTGGTTTGGGGGGTGGTGGGTGGGGGGAGAGACAGGGTTGTGGTTTCGTCATGAAAACTGTGCTGTTTCTCACACTGCCATCATTCACCTTATCTGTGTGGATCTGTCAGCATTTTCCTGTTGGGTGACAAGTGATGACTAACTTGAAATGAGGTATCCTCTTCCACAGAGAGCCCGGCTTGCCCCACGATGCGTCTGCTGACATTTACGTAAAATGCACACATGCTCGTTTTCCTCTCTCGACTCTCAGGCACGTTTGCAGTACTCGCCGGTGCCATTTCTCTGTCGGATGTCTGGAAGGCAAGACTAGGCCTAGAGGTCAGCTTGACTGAGGGTCACACATACCCCTGTTCTGAGACACTCAGCATCCCGTCCCAGTGAGGACACATCACAGTATGCTGAGCTGTGGGCGTTTATCAGGTCACCTTCCCCCAGGGAGAACCAAGACTGGAGAGATGGAAGTCTCCGACTTAGAAAGTGTGCTGTGAGGATGTCTTAGGGTTACAAAACCTTCCCTGAGGACACTGGAAATACCCGAAAGCTTTGTGTTTCTGCGGCCGACAAAGACGTCCAAGGCCTTAACGTTTTGCATAGTTTTGTTTACAGTGTTACAATAGTTCATGCGAAATGAATTGATAATTCTAGCCAGCCTATATAAAAGACATACAAGCCAGATATTTTATTTAGAAGCTGTAACTGGTTTGGAGCTATTCTAACTTCCTCCCCGGCTGTAAAGTCTCTTGTTACCTGCTCTTTCTCCTGGCCACATGCTCATTTATGGTCCATCTCCTCTCATGGCTGCCTCCTCCACCTCCATGTCCTCTCTTCTCTTCCTCCTACCTGCTTTTACCCTCACTTGATCCCCAAGGCCCACTCTTCTCCCTCCACTGCCCAATCACAAACTCTAGCCTTGCGTTGACCAGTTCAACTGGGGAGCAAAGTTTCCATAGCATCGCTTGATGTACATGAGGATTCTGCTTGTCATAGGCAACCAGAGCTTGAGAGCCAGTGTTTACACTAGAATCCAAGCAGCATCAGACCAGTCCACTACAAGACTGGTTGAGCAGCCAGGCCCAGGAGGCTTCTGGGAGCAAGCTGCGAGCCTTGAGCCGGCTACGGGAAGACTGCACAGTTGAGTGTCACAGACATGCATCTCAGGGTTGCTGTTCTGATTAGAGTGCCAGAAAACAAATGCGTGTCTTTTAGAAAGGGACGCTTCTCTAATGGCAGTATTCCTTCGTTGCCTTCTTTCTTCTAATGATGAAGGGAACTGTTAGCGTGGGCAAATTGCATTCCTGAACACTTCCAAGTACGAATTCAATATCTCCTCCTGCGTGTATTGAAGGGATGATGTGGAGTCTAAGCCTGTTCTGAAATAAGCATGCTGTTGGTTTCCTAAAAATTAGGAGAAACAGAGGAAAAATAAAAGTGACCCTGAAGTGTTGTGTGGCTTTATCCACCCTGCGGGGGTTGGGGGTTGGGGTGAGGATGCGCTTCCTTGTTTAGAGGCTTCGAAAGAACTCAGGACTAGGGATTCAAGGTTGTGACTGAATAGTGGCAGGCTTAGAAGAGCCTCATTTTAGCTGAAGTAGGTTCAAGCACCAGGGAAGGCAGAACAGGGCCTGAACCCAATAGTCTTACACAAACAAAAACAAAAAACTAGAACAGAATGCCAATGAGGGATTTTAATAATGAATAATTTCCCACAAATATGGTATTCCATTTATAGTCTATTTACTATATGTTTTTAGGTATGAGAGGCCATATTATATTTAAATATGCAATCCACTCAGCTGTAGAGCTCAGAATATGAGGAAGAAGATTTCAATATGCACCAGCGTTGAAAACTTAGTTCAATAACAGTGGGAGCCATTTTAGAATTTTTCTGGAGAATTATTTGAAATTGCAAGGCTACTCCGTCTACAGAGATTGAGTAGATGGCGCCTAGGATAGGCTCAGATGCAGGTATCATGTCGCAAGGACATTGCACCAGTCCCAATGAGATGATCCTGGTTCACCTTGGAACAGTGGTTATGGAGGTGGGAACAAAGGGGACACATTTTAGGTAAATGTTGGGGTGACTTGGATGGGATTTGCAAGGACTGGCCTGTGTGAATAATCAGAGAGGCCTTTTTGTTAGTAGACAATAAAAGAAGGAGAGATGGGTGAGGTAGAAGCTCATGAATCTGCTGTGGGTGATTTTGGCGTGCGTGGCACACAGATGAACTGTCTAATCGTGACTAGTATATGGAACTAGAGAAGCCTGGATTTAAGAGGCATCGGAGCGCAGACTAGAGTTGGAATGCAGGCGTGCATGAGAAGTCTCAGTTAGTGTACCACGTGAGAAGAGGAACGAGGATCGGCCTGAAGGAATGCCAGCACTTAAGGGGATAGCAGACTACACACATCCCTTTATAAAAAGACCGGGGGGGGGGGGGCTATGGAAAGAGGTAGGAGGAGCCCCTGGAGTAGAAAGCAGATGTAAAACATGATGTGTGGGAGCAGAGTGTGGACAGGAGAAAAATGCCAGCCATTGCAGGAAAACTGAGAAGTAGCCACTGGCCTGGGAACTCCTCATGTACAGTATCGTAGACTATGCTATGCGATGTTCAAGTAGTTGGCTGAGCAGCTACTTGAGCAAGGAAGGGTTCATGGCAAGGACAGTATAGGTGTACAGTGAACATCCTCATAAGAAGTTGGGTGTGTACAGAAAGACAGGGAAAGGTACTGTATCCGTTCTGGGGAGTTTGGTTGGTGTTTTAAGATGGTAGACATTCGACCCTGTTTCTGTGCTTAGAGAAGGGAGGGGGATGCAAAGGGAGAGAGTTGGGAATGTAGAGTGAGAAAGGATTTCGTGTGGAAAATCAGTAGCCCTGGGAATTTGTTAGAGAAGTAAGTGATCCGCCTCTACTTCAGGCATACCCATCAGAGTCTCTGCAATCTGGGGCCAGCAACTCGTGTTGTAATCAAGATGGAGAACTGCTGAGCCAGAGGCGCTCCGGGGCCCAGGTGTACACTCTGCACCGGGGCCAGCGAGGCACTTTCTCAGGAGCCATGTTCAAATAGGTTCATGATAGATGCTGTGAGATTGTAGTTTACTCTTGACTCTCCAAGTTTTCTCTCTAAGATATACAGGAGTTATGTCTATTCCAGGGCTTGGGATAAGAGCTGGGTTGCTTGAAACTATCCACATGTCGTATACATTCTAGGATTAAAAATACCACCATCTAAACTCTCCCTGGCTGAACTAAAAGGATAAGGTTCAAATTGAAACATTTGTCTGTTTTTCCCTTCTTTCTGTCCTTGTCCCGGAACTTTCTCACCAGGAGCAAACTGTTCTACTTGTTGATTTCTTTTTTTTTTTTTTATTAGATATTTTCTTTATTTACATGTAAATTTCTCCTTTCCCAGTTTCCCCTCCAAAAAAACAAAGAAACAAACAAAAACAACAAAAACAAACCCCTGTTGCCTCCCCCCTCCCCATGCCTGCCACCCCACACTTTCCCACTTATTGGCCCTGGCATTCCCCTACACTGGGGCACAGAACCTTCACAGGGCCAAGGTCCTCTCCTCCTATTGATGATCAAATTTGCTATTCTCTACTATATACGTGTTGCCAGAACAATCAGACCTACTTGTTGATTTCTTACAACCAAGACAATTCCATCACACCTCGAGTCTGAACCTTCGATATTCAGGAGTTAGAAGTTTTTAACAATTGTAATTTCTTTGCACCTTCATTAACTGCTTTGGAAAGGTTCCTGGGATCATATCCTTCAGAGTAAGCAAGAACATCCGACAAGCATCCATCCACCTGCACAGGAGACTCGCTCATATATGTGAGATGTAACACTCCCACACAGAAGGCCTCAGACAAAAGAAAACAGGGTGGAGTTTCTAAGACAGAAAGTCAAAAATTCAAACAAACAAACAAACAAACCTGCTGTGGGCATCTGGTTGCAGGTCTCAGAGCTGGATTTTTGATCTCAGATTTTTTTTTTTTTTTTTTTTAAAGATGCCATGAGAAGGTACTTCATTGTGAATTCAGTGTGTACAGCACTGGCCAGGTAGGCTCTTAGGGAAAATGATCAGTCTGATGTAATTAATCATTCACTTTCTTTTCGTGTCTTGATTCTCATTGACAAAAATTCATTTGCAGTGTGCATTGGATACAGGCACAGGGGAGCCCCCCCACCCCCCATCCCCCAGGGTGAAGGGCTCGGAAAAGTTGTCACGTTCTGAAATCGGAAGTAAAGGAAGACAGGACATCTTGTCTCTGAGGGACCTTCCGTGTCAAGCCCTTCTCTTCTGGAGGCCTGGGGGCAAAAGTCATGGGTACGGCGGGTCACCTGTCTCCTTGCAGGACCCAGTTATTTAAATATTCATGTAGGGAATGATCCAAGGGCCCAACTACAAAAGAAGTAAGGGAAGGCTGCCTCTTCGCGGACTGACACTTGGCAGAGCCCTGAGCTGGTGCTCATCCTATGGAATGTGCACACCGTCCTTACTGAGAAGAG
The DNA here is from genome assembly GCF_008632895.1 of Mastomys coucha. Lineage (NCBI taxonomy): Eukaryota > Metazoa > Chordata > Mammalia > Rodentia > Muridae > Mastomys > Mastomys coucha. The sequence goes on along the minus strand of NW_022196891.1, from coordinate 75,993,998 downwards.
TTTGTGAGCCGTGTGCATTTTCTTTCCCCTAGGACCTGGAATGTGTTAAGGATATGAATTGCATATTAATTAGGCAGGCTTGCAAGAAGATTAATTTTAGAAAGCACTAAGTCAAAATTCCCTGCTAGTATTCTGATATTCATTTCTTTGATACAGCATTTAACTTACAAACCATCCTTGATTGTCTCCTTCGATCAGCACTCAGACATTTTGGTTGTTTCGTATTTGAGAAGAAACAGAGACGATCTGCCGCTTTTATTTAATTATAAATAGGCTGTTATAACTAAAATTAAAACTTAACGTTGCTATTAAAGTTGCAGTTCTGTATTATCTTAAAAATAAACTTATAAGAGGGATCATGCCAGGATTTTGTGTTTTAAACTACAAGCAGTCTCCTAAGAGAAGACATTACAATGCTGCGCTGTGGCTAGCAGGCTGGAGGGAAATGGATGCTGGGAAATTCCCTGACCATGGCTAAGGACAAGACACACCCCATGGAAGCAATAGGTGTTCAGGAGAAAGGAAAAAAAAAAATAGAAGGAGAGAGAAAAAGTATCAAATTCTCTCTTTGTGTAGAAAGTTCTATTTGATCATTTTCAAAGTTAAAGGTCCAGTCCTTCTTTGAATCTAGCCATAAACTTTATGGGTGCCGGACCTCGCACGTGCTTCCCATCCAGGCGCCAGAGGCTTCTCTTTAAACCCCTGCGTTGCCCATTCTCCTTGGCTATAGAGAGGGGGTTGGCTCTTTTTCTTTAAGATCTGGAAATCTTTTTTTCTTTAATGTTTTCACTCAGTACCTTGAGCATTTGTGTTTATAAATGTTTGGCTTTTGCCAGATGTTTTGGGTTGAGCTGTGTGGGGGAGCCCTCAGCGCGAGCCGCTTTCCAAGTGTTTATTCCCTTACAGCATTTCTAATGTAAATGTATGGTGTGGAAAGGCTTTGAGTGCTTTTTCTGCATTAGGCCTAATCTGTCCTGACAGCTCCGTGTTTCTGAATTCTTTTAATGATTCTATCTGGCTGGTTGTCCAGCCTGGTTTTCACAAAGAGCTCCCAGGTTGTTAGCCAAAGGACATCTACACATAGCACTTCATGGTTTGTCCTCTCCAAATAGGAAGAGCCTTGGGACACTGGCCCAGCTCATGGGGTCCCTGCCTCTACTGTATGCTGCAGGCTCACCCATCAGAGAATCTGGCACCCTTTAGGTTCCATCTCCATTCTGTACTTTAAGCTATATTAAACACCTGCCAAGCAACCATTCTTTGGATGCAGTGGTCTGAGCCTTTGGTCCTCTTCAGCTTAAATTTTTGGATGATTACAGCAGAAAGACCCAAACTGGAAGGTGTGGGCAGCCTTCTGGAAGGGCCAGAGTGTCAACATTTCTGAAGTTTGTAGTCTTTGTAGCCTTTCTGCTGTGCGCTTGTCTCGAAAGAATAGCCTCCAAGAAAGTGTCGGTGCACACCTTTAATCCCAGCCTCGGGAGGCAGAGGCAGGCAAATCTCCATGAGTTCAAAGCCAGCCTGGTCTACAAAAGTAAGTTTCAGGACAGTCAGGACCGACCACACAGAGAAACTCTGTCTCAAATTAAAAAGAAAGAAAGGAAGGAAGGAAGACAGATAGACAAGATGCAACTGAATAGGCAAAGCTGAGAAACAATGGAACTCTACAAAAGCAGGGAGCTGGCTGGTATACCCTAGGCTGTAGCTTTGTCACCCCTGGTCCAGGTACTGTTATTTCAGTGAGGCATTGCACAGGCAGCGCACTGTGGACCCGGGCCTGGTTTCCAGGCTGTCAGGCCTCCCTCCTGTTGGGGCGGGGCAGCCGGGGAGAGCATTTCCAAGCATCTGATGCTGTCGCAGAATTACTGACCACTGCGTTGTTCGTCTTCTCCAACTGTTCTCCGATCCTTGGGTTCGCTAGGCTTCCTCACAGTCCAAGTGATGGAGCAGCCCCCTCGTTTCTTCTCTATGACGGGTCCATGAGAAGTAGAAAGAAACCATTAAACCCAGATCTTCAGCAGGCTTGGGAGAAGGGGACACACACCTGCTGACTCTACCTTCCACAGAAAGACTTCTGTTCTCTCTCTGTGGCCCCTACCTGATGCCGGGCACAGCTGATGACACTGGGCCCTGCCCTCACGGGTCTCACAGTCACTGAGTCAGTAGTCGAAGTAAATTCCTGCTCTGGTTCCCCAGCTCTGTTTTACCACCCTGCACATATTCGGTGACAATAGTAGGCGTGGCTGTGGCCTAGGCCTAGAGAGGGGTTTGCTCCTTTATAATTACAATCACCGCGTGCTCTATAAAAACACAGTCCTGTGGAGAGTGGACAGCTGCCCCACGTTAGGCCACCTTGTCCTGAATCTTTGGTTTCTTTCTTAGGAAAGAAAATGGTTTTGTTAATATTATTTATTTATTTATTTATTTATTTATTTATTTTTATTTTTGGTCTTTCCAGACAGGGTTTCTCTGTGTAGCCCTGGCTGTCCTGGAACTCACTCTGTAGACCAGGCTGGCCTCTAACTCAGAAATCCGCCACCTGCCTCTGCCTCCCAAGTGCTGGGATTAAAGATGTGCGCCACCAGCCACCACCGCCCGGCTTTTTTTTTTTTTTTTCTTTTGAGGAAGGTAGAAATGACATTGAGCATTGCTCCTCCTAATCTCTTCAGCAATGCTAGGGGAAGGAAGAGATCCTGAGAGCAGACACAGAGAGGGAGGGAGGGAGGCTGGACGCAAGGGGAGAGAGCAGCATGGGGCCTAGCTAGAAGAAACAAGAAAGATGATTAGACGGAGTTGTTTGTCTCTTATCACAAGTGATGCTGCTGGACCAACCGGGTTCAAACTGATGGGCTGATGCTCACTGCAGAGGATTTAAGGCAGTGAGGGACTCTTGAAGTAGCTCTCCCTCCCTCCCTTCTTCATTATTCCTTCCTCCAACCCTCCTTCCCACTCTCCCTCCCCACTTTCACTTTACAAAACAAAACAATTTTGAAATCTACCTCCCCACTCCATGAAATGGCCTTTTAATTCTGGAAACATAAAGATTACCTCTAGAAGCTAAACAGTATGAGAGACTTGTTGTTGTTGTTATTGTTGGAGCATGGTTAAATTTTATTTGGTCATGATTATAGGCAATTTCTACTCATGGTTTGTTGCCTACCTATAACATACAAACTATTTTAAGTCCCTTTGTTCCTGATGGGTCCCATAAGAGACATGAAGGTGGGTGAGCCATGAGTCTTGACTGAAAGGAGCTTATAAATCACAGGAGGTAAGATAAGTAACAACTGACAAGGGCTGGTCAAAGAGTCTAGGGCATCACTAGTTCCTCCAAATGCCCTACCTTTCTCCGTAGCTCTTCATTCTGCTCAGCATTCTTTGAGCTCCCGCGAGAGACACATGCCCTGCCATGTGGACTCTAAATGGTGTAATAGCAGGAACAAGGACACCTTCATACAGGGATGCTTCGTTACACCTGGCTTTACACACCACTCACTGGCCGTGTGTGTGTGTGTGTGTGTGTGTGTGTGTGTGTGTGTGTGTGATGCTTCACTTCTGTGAACGATTGCCGTTACTCTCTTGGACACAGAGACTGAGAGAGAACACACACGTGTGTGTTCATCAGCCAAGAACTGTGAGAGAAGTGTGGTCACTGCCTTCCAGTAGCTTACCTTCAGGGACATTAGCATTTCAACAGTGAAAAACGGGGAAGAGTCTAAAGTTGTGGTGAGTGAAGCTGAACAGGAGATACAGCGTGATGGAGGGAAGGTGAAAGCTGGAGTCTACCTCAGGCTGTGCTTTTTCTGGGAATGGTACCCGAGTTCTTGTGCCTTGAGGCAGCTTGCCTGGAGATGCGGAGGAAGTTGGAGTTGGTTGTTGGCTAGAAAACAGGTGTGGTCAAGCAAAGCCCCATAGGCTTTAGGCAGAGGTTTACACTTAATTGCAAAGCCTTAGGAAGACATCAAAGGGGGAGAAATATGGATGTGATCGAAGCCATTTCTGCAAAAAGGTGATTCTGAGGAGAAGAAATGGCTCATGGAAGACAGACAGTGGCTTTTGCTGAAATGAGTAGCCTGAGAGGCAGAAATAATTAAATGGATTTAAGATGAATGTGACTTTCTAGCTCTTTAGGAAGCTGAGGCAGGAGGATTTCTTGAGCCTATCAGTTTAAGGCTAGCCTGGATAACCTAATGAGACTCAGTTGTAAATAAATAAAGAAGAAAAAAAATCTTGAATATATTCAAGCTACACTCTAATGGAACAATTGTTAAAACTGTCAAGGACTGGATGCCATAGGTTTGAGGAAAAAAAGTTAAGAAGGCTTCTGGAATTTTCTCAGGTTTCTTTCCCAAGAATTTGAATTGATTATCTGGGAGTGGGTTAAGAAGGATCAGGTTTTGGGGTGGAACTTAGTTGTGTTACATGAAAAATGTCACTAGAAAACCACGCATTCACTGAAAGACAGTTTTAGGGTAGATAGCATCAGAACTTGGACACTTGCCACAGGACAGATGGCTTTGAGAGACCTAGAGGCGGTTGCCTCAGATGCCTCAGATAGTGGGACGTTCCAGAGCCACAATGTCTGGGGGTGGGGCATGGGGCTTGACTGAAACTATGTAGGCATGTTAGCCAGGTATTAATAATGACAAGTTTGTTAATGTGTCAGAGACCATTCTACAGAGTGACTCTCAACTGAGACGATAGTCTGAAATGGAATTAATTTGACATCCAGAACACTCCTGTGGGATTTAAACTTTATTTTTCTAGACATTACATTTGGAATCATATAGTAAGAGATGGGTCTGTGGCCAAGTCTATGAACCAGAAACAGGGGGCAGGGGTAGGGTGGCTAATTTATGTGAACTTACTTGTGTTGATCAAAGCCATGGCTAATTGACACAGCTGTCATTGCATTGGGAAATCTCATGCCATGGGATAGTCTGGACACTCAAGCAGCCGGCTGGTAGACACTGAGTCTTTTCACTGGAAAAGTGTGTGTGTGTGTGTGTGTGTGTCTGTCTGTCTGTCCATCTGTCTGTCTCCCCTCACAAAGTGGGAAGCTTTTGCCCCCATCCCTTTTTCCCATCCACATGTACACAATAAACAACGTATGTTAGCCCAGTTGTATTTTCCAGCTGTAAAATAGCGGGAAAGCTTCAGCTTTATGGCCGCTGCTTGGCAGAAACCTGGTTCCTAGTTGGTATTTAGCGAATAGCAGCAAATTGACTATCCTGTGTACAGCACAGACACCCCTAATTACACAAGCTCCCAATTTCCCTCTCTAGCCGCAGCCACAAACTTTCTTGAAATAGCTTCACAAGCGTACCCAGCAAAAGGGCCACAAGTCTCTGGCCACCCTAACACAGTGTTACGTCCTTGAATAGGTTGCGGGCTTTAAGCCATCTCTGCCACAGCTGATGATGTCTATCTATAGAGCCAGTCCTCACTTTACTAATCTTCCTTTTGTAGTCCATTGGGCTGTGGCCACAGGCTGCTCAGTCTGTGTGGGACGTCAGATTCGGTGCATAGTGGGTGTGGTGATAGTCCGATCGTACACAGGAGATCTCTGGACATATGGTTTTGAGCCCAGGAATGTGGACGCTGGCTGGCAGTCAACAATCTTCTACTGAATCCTTCGATGTAGATGGACCTGCACGTTCTGCAGTTGGGGAATTCAGTAGTTCATGGTGCCACTGACCACTGTGCCCGTCCTGAGATCCCCGTGGGACTTCCGGTGGAGCTTCATGTCCATCAGCTTGCTCATGGCTTCAGAAACAGCAGGTCTTTACTAGAAGACAGAGCTGCTTAGCCATGGAGGACTTTCCCCACTTGGTGTGGCAGCGAACATAGAGTCCAATCCTAGTAGAGCAAAGTTGATTTCCTTCCTGCTGTTTGAGCAGCCAGCCGTGAGGATAAGAAGCCAAGCTGGGTTTGGGACTTAGGAAATCATACCATAACACACGGTGCAGAGTCGGATACATTCAGATCCCTGCACCTCTCCAGGGTGGACACTTACAAGATGAGCGTCACCCAGGGGATGGAGATGCCATTGTCAGTGACCACTCATGGACAGAGCTTGGTGTTCAGTTTTGCTTCACTGGCTGCGAATCAGGTGTGTGACCTTAGAGAAGATTCTCAGTCCTCCTGATAGTTCTGTTTGCAAGATGGTGCTTATTAAACCTACTTCCCAAGGTTGTTTCAAGCCTTCTCAATCAGATAAGTAATGGGCCTACCACGGAACAGCATTTAGTTAGATGAAACCTGCCATTAAAAGACAAAAACAACCCTAGCAAACACGCGCTGAGTGCCTATTATGTGCTGGGCCCAAGTGTAGGCACTGGGATTTCAGAGATGTAAAAACAGCACTTGCCAGCCTCGGGGACAGTTTTGAATAACACCCTATGCTCAGGTGTTCTCAGGAAGGATAATGTACTCTCATTAGACTCCTCTGTGCATCCTCTGAATAGCTGTGTAAACTGGAATTGTACAGAGACAGTTTGGGTGCCACAAGGTATTCAAATGAAACACTGACATTTTTATTTGTTGTTTTAATAGTCCTTATGATAAATGTCAACCAAGTAATACTTTTTAGAGACACTTGGTTTTTTAACACATGCTCTGAGAGGCAATAAAACCTCCCATTAATGCTAATGGCATTCTGACAGAGTGAAGACGGTTGTGTGACAAAGAATAGGCGCCTTGCCCTCCTAATGTACGCCGAGTTTCAAAACAGCGCAGAGGCATGCTCTGGGTGTTTATTCAAAGATCTGTGTGCACATTTAATAGAGACCATTTATCTTTAGCCAGGGAACACATACTCCTGGTTTCCTTTCTCCTCCTCGGTTAGTAGGGATATCCTTTCTCTTTGCAAGAGCTGTGTGTTATTAACTAAGGGAATAGAGTACGATCCTAAGTTTCTGTTGACTGATTTACAACAGGTTGGCGGGTGGCTTTGGCACAGAGACAGTACTGAAAATGAAGTCAGACAAAGACCCAGGCCCCGAGCCACAGCTAACTCTAACGGGCAAGGTCCAGGCTGGGGCCTGGAAATCCTGTGTCCACAGCCCCAGAGAGGGCCGTACTGCTTAGTGTCATTAGTGGAAGCCGTGTAACTCCTGTACCGTTAATGGTGATCTTATTCAAGAGAAGGCACACGTTCTTCTGGGGCAGTTAACATTAGTAGCTTTGCCAGCACACCACATCAACCGTAAAACCCGTAGAGTTCCAGGTTTTAGACCAAGGATTCTTTCCCAGGACAGGGCAGCAGATGCTAGAGTCTGGAAGTCTCACTGCCTTGTGGTACAGAATATATTTGGTATAGGCTAAGGGTCAGAGGTTGGTGGAGCCACCATGAACTAGTGCTCAGAACTAGACTCCCATTAGTATCAGGAGATAAGAAGCCAGACCCAACATTTACAATGGGGGAGTGCTGTGGAGAGCCCAGAATTACTACACAGGACGTGCGACGTGTGTGTTTTATATCTACAGTCTCCACTTGGGATGTAGGTATGGTCAGACTCATTAGAGAGGAAAGGACAGAGCTTCAGCATGGCTGGGTAGCTTATCCGAGGTCCTATGACTAACAAGGGTCAGAGTGTAGCTCACCCACGTGTGTCAGGCCTCTGAGTGTGACCTGTTATTGTAGGTGATAGTGTTTATTTTACCTCGCACTTCCTTCCTGCCTCGGATGATATTCTTCCCAGTGTACTGTAAATTCTGCATCTTTTTAAAGACTGTTCCGATCATTCTTTCTATTCTAGGGTGAAGTTTGGGCTTGAAGGGGGCTGCCACGTTAGTAGCCTGGCTAAGGGATCTCCAGCGGGAGACTCACTATAGAGGCCCAGGGCAGGAGGAAGCTGTTGCTCTTAGAGGAAGAGCAACGGGTTCAGAGCTGTGGTCTAAAGCTGTCCCCACAGCAGGGTGTAGACAGGAGCAGAAATCAGCCAAGGGAGAGTAGCATTATTTGTAGAGGCTCCGAGAGAGTGGAGAAGTGTCGGTTTTCATCCGTTTGCTTAAAAGGCCAGGAGCAAGGTGGTAGGTGTTTCCCCCAGTGTCAAATGTAGACTGTCTGGGGAAGAGCACGTGATCTGGGAAAGGCAAGACCGTGCCCTCCATGCAGTGGATGCCCACAAGGCTCATATTCAGAGTCTGTAGTTCGATCACAGCTTTCTCCCGCGTGCTGTCTCAGGCCAGCCATTCCGTTGAAGCCAGACTTCTGTATTTGGGTGGCATTAGCTAACAGTGCGGCTATTTCTGAAATGATAAATTTACTTTTTAATCTAATATCCTGCCATCATACCACAGTTCTCGTTTTGATTTCATCGACTTTACTTAAGAAGAAATTCTTGGGTCACACCTGTCCCACCCCTGATCTGAGGGTCCCCCAGAAGTACCTGCTATATAGCAAGCAGCCTGGTGGCTGGGTGTGGGCCAACGCATATCAAGCGATGCATGTTATCCAGGTATGATCACAGGCCATCCTTCCTTGCTTCTTACAGGCTCCACACTACAGAAGATTTTTAGGGACAGTTCCTTGCTTTCTCACTCACCAGTGAATGTTTGATTTGTCCCAAATGGTGTGTCACTGTCACCACGGAGACACCGGCCTTTGTTTTTCCTTCGTCTAGAATTTGGTTAGGAGTTTTCATTTGCTTCTATTTTTCTGAATTTTAGATATGCGATGAGGCCTATGTTTAGTTTTCCTCTGTCCTGTTTGGTATTCTCTCACCTTCGAGAATCTGCGCTTCGGTGTCTTACATCAGTTTGGGGGGAAATTCTCTGTCACTGCTGTCTCACGGGCCCCTTCCGCTTTCTCTCCTGGGATCACCGCTGCTTGTGTCTTCTGCGATAGGCCTGCAGACATCAGATATCCTCCTGGGTTTCTTCCAGTCTCTAACCCCACCATTTCACTTAGGAAGTCCCTGGTGTCCCGTGTTCAAGCTCCCAGATTCTCTCCCTGGTTCTCTAGTCAGCTCAGCCGAGGAACAGTACTTTCCACCCATCACAGTGTTTTGGATCTCTGTCATTTGCTTGATCCCATCTTACGATGTCTCCTTGTGATCCCGTTCTATCTCTTCTCCAGCGCAGTAATTGGTTTTCCTTGTCTGGGGCCTGCAAAATGGCTAAGAGAATAATAAAGTTGCTTGTTGCCAAGCCTGATATCTTAAGTTACATACCTATAACCCACATGGTAGAAGGAGAGAACCAGCTCCCCCAAGTTGTTCTTAGACCTTCATGTTTGCACACATACACACACACACACACACACACACACACACACACACACACACACACACACACACACACACACACACACACACACTAAAACAAACCCTTGTTTAATAGCTAAACCCTCCTGCCATATTTGACTCTGGTTTTATTTCTCCAAACAGTGGCTTTCTCCTTTCATCAAGCTTTGGACATTTTTGTTGTTGTTGTTTTGTTGTTGTTGTTGCTGCTGCTGCTGCTGCAGAGCGAGCATCATGCTAGGCTGGGCAGAAGGAGCATTATGTGTGCTGTGCAGCTTCTGGTAGCATGCTGGCCACATTAGGGTGAGGGGAAATTCGTTCAGTTCTCTGATTCCATGTTGATTTTTCAGTGAGCCTGTCCGTCTCACTCCCCACCCACCCTCTACACCCCTGGAGCTGCAAACTTCACGGTAGGCCTCAGAGTTCCCCTTAGGTGAGAGGGTGGCCGAGTACTCCTCACCGTCCAGAACAGCATTAGGCTCTTAGGAGACTTGGCAGATTAGGCCGTGTGGAGAGGCAGGTGGTGTCGAGAGCACAGTTCTTTGGTGTCCTCCAAATGATTTGTTTTTCCTGGTGAACTCGGAGATTTTTCTCTGTTGTCTGAGAGCCTGGTAAAGCACTTGGAGATGAAACTCGTGAAGTACATCCCTCTGCTTCTGTAACCTAGTCCCCAGGTCTTCTCAGACACTTGCTCATCCCGGACCCCTAACAAGTTCTCATTTACATTGGTTTTTCTACCCTAGTGCTGTCCTGTGCAGATTGCTGAACTGAAAACTTGGGGCTCTCTGTACCCAGCACCCCCCCAGCCCCTGTCACTCCCATCTGAGGGCAGCCGCCCTGGTCACTCCCGTCTGAGGGCAGCAGTTTGTCCTGCAGCCTCGTGTCTCTGAGGGTTTTCCTTTGTTCTGTTCTATGTGCTTTCAGGAGAGAGTATCCTCTAAGTTCCTTCTGCGCTAACTCCAGAAATCAGAAGTTTCTTTCTGTTTTAGAAAGGAAGCTTTGAGTGTTTTTATTGCTCCTAACACAATCCTGGCACCAGGAACCAGGTGGCGGTCCAGTGGTCTGTAGTCTTCTTTCAGCTGCTAGATCTCCTTTACTCTCATGGTTCATGGGAAATCAGTTTGTGGCAAGATCAAAAAATGTCACCCTTTCTTGTCACCTATTTGAGATACCCTGTCATGCCCGGGAGAGGCATTATCAGGGCTTGTGGTTTCTTTTCCTCTCAAGATATTTCCAGAAATCCATGGAAACACAGAGGCAATCGGTTTTGCAGTTACCGAGGTCAAACCTCGGCTCACAGTTTTGCGTCTTTGTTTTCTTACACCGGCTCCACAGGACTGACATATAGGCTCTGCCTCTCCCTCCCCCAGCTCATCTGGCTGCTGTGTTGATAGAGCTTGGCCAGGGTGCTTATAACCAAAACCAAAGCCACACTATGGGCGTGTCCAGTTGAGGAAAAATGTGTAGGTTTAAAATCACCAAGTGGACGGCACCAGGCAGAGACAGCAGATTTGAGGAGGTACTCAGCGGCTGCCTGAGCCTGGCCTCATTTCGTAGTGTAGTTCTGGATTCGACCCTAGCATAACTGTACTTTGGGTCTTCTCAGAATACCGTAATCATTTCATCCACAGCGACCCTGCTTCACGAACAGTGTTAGCATACACAAGGAGCCTGAAGTTTCAAGAAATTAAGCCACTTGCTTCACATCACGGGAGAACAAAGTGACTTTGTGGGCAGAGGATAGAACACTTGGAAGGTGTGCCTACTGGATGGGAGGTGTGGCCTAATGGGCAGGGGTGTGGCCTAGTCGCTGAGGGGCGTGGCCTTTGGTTGAGTGGGGGTGTGGCCTAATATGCGGGAGGTGTGGCCTAATGGCCTGTCCTTAGGTCATTGAGTGGTTGCCCCTGAAAATTCTCCAAGAATTCTTTGGAAGTTCTATTTTTAATCAATTAATTTTGCCAATCGTTTCTATCTAATTTTTCACACATTTTGATCAAATGCTCTCCCCTTACCTAAGCCCTCCCTGCCTCTCAACCAACCCAACATCATTTCCATTCTCTAGCTCTCAAAACAACAACAAAATGAAAAACCAAGAAAACGAAACAAAAGAGAGAAAGAGAAAAATCACCAAACCATGACTCAAAAGAACCGTTGCAGAAGCCTGAATTTGACCCCGCCTAGCTCTCACCGCTTCCTGTATGTTTGAACCACCTGCTATTGGACCCTGACTACAGCCTGCATCATGCCATCTAGCCTCTCAGACTAAAGTCAGCTAAACAAACCTTTTCTTCAGAATTAGCTTGCATTAGGGACTTCGTTATAGCCACAAAAAGTCTATGCCACTTCTTTACAGTGGGACCATGAAGAGCAGCTGGAGTCCTCCATGTAGTAAACATATGACCCATTCCCTTACTCATTGATATTTTTGTTTATTTATTTATTTTTATGAAGCAACTTGGTACATTCTGGACCTTGCTTTGAGCACAAGGTTAGGGCAATGAACAACACAGACCTCAGCTTTCAGGGAACCTGCAATCACATGACGCATATTGATACAGTCATACATGCTTAGCACTTTCTATTCCTATTACTCTTCTCTTGCTCCTAAAAGGCACCATGAAAAAGCACTGGCCTAAGCCATGGAACTTAATACTCATCCCAGTACAGGTAGAAGAGGCGTTACATGGCAGAGTCTACATTTTCCATGACGAATCTAAACAAGTAGAGGGAAGGACAATGCCCACACTCGGGGTCCAGCTTGGTGAGCTCATGGATGACGTTCGCTGTTTCTTCCTTAGCTGTCTTGAACCCGTAGGTCCGGGTCTTCCATTGCTGCCTGTTCACGCTCACATTTTGGGTTGAAAGGGTGGGGAAGGAATTGGGATCTGATGCGGCTGACAAGATAGAGTGCATGCTTTAAACACCCATTCTCCTAAAATTGAAGTTCTGACCCGGAGACCTTCTCTGAGCAGGCTGACAGGAGGAAAGTAGAAAACTCAAGAAAGCGCCCTGGTCTGAACATGTTCCCAGGCGGCAGGATTAACTCTGTCAGATCAGCTCCGCTGAGAGGAGCAAGCGGAATGTCTTTGCTGTAGTATGCGAGGATGAAGAAAGCCAGGGATCTTTGTTTGCAGGTACACTGTTACACTCTGTGTGTGTGTGTGTGTGTGTGTGGTGGGGGCGGGGTATTCATTCCTGGGGCACAAACCATGAGCTGCACCCACGGAGTGACTTTGTGATTCCCTTTCTTTCTTCAGACACTCACAAACCGTTACGCCATATCTAACTCTGTCTCCCTCTGTAGTTCTCAGAGACACATGGTAACATTTCATCAACTTGAGTTGATCTTGGAGGTGATGAGACTCAGAGGCGGTTCCCATCTTAAGAGTACACCACACGGTCAACCTCCTCCAAGCACATAGGGTGTGTCCCAAGAGAGGGGCAGATTTGCCAGTGGAAAGCACCTTTGTAATTCTTCCTTTCTCCCTGAAAAGTGCAAGTACAATTGGGAAAATTTAGTAGTTGTCCTGGCCGCACAATGCCTCTGTGCTACACATCTGCATCATTTTCAAGCAGAAAGAAACCATCCTGTCACTTTAGCTAACTTCTGCTTTCATAACAGAGCCAAGAATAGCAGAACCATGCAGATTAGTCATTAACGGATACCCTGAATCCTATGTGTTGAACTCGACAACTAAGAGTTTTCTTGCGGATTTCTGAGTTCGAGGCCAGCCTGGTCTACAGAGTGAGTTCCAGGACAGCCAGGGCTACACAGAGAAACCCTGTCTTGAAAAACCAAAAAAAAAACCAAAAAAAAAAAAAAAAAAAAAAAAAAAAAAAGGCCATTAGGCAAAGAAGGCCATGTCATTGAAGGCAGAGGGCTTTGGAATCCATGTGCCCTGAGAGAGAACACAGTGTACCATGCGCAGCAAGCAAGCCTCTCTGTAGACTTGCTGTGGGGGCTTTAGAGAGCATCCAGTTGGTTTTACATCCTTTCTCCCTTTATTTTAGAAACAGACACAGATACTGGCGTGGGGTGAGTTATGCCCCCAGAGTCACTCAGCCGCTTCAGAACTTGACCCCACTCTTTTGCCGGTGCCTCTGTGTAACTACTCTCATCTAGTCTGCAGTGTTGACGCATTTAACCTGAGAACACACTTGTCTTAGTCAGGGCTTCTAGTGCTGTGAAGAGATACCGTGACCAGAGCAACTCTTATACATGAGAACATCTATTGGGCTGGCTTACAGTTTCAAAGGTTTAGTCAGTTTTCATCATGGCGGGAAGCATGGTGTCATGCAGGCAGGCAGACAGACAGACATGGTCCTGGAGAAGTAGCTGAGAGTTCTATGTCTTGGTCTGCAGGCAGCGGGAAGAGAGAGTGACACTGGGCCTGGCTTGAGCATCTGAGACCTTGAATGCCACCCTCAGTGACACACTTCCTCCAACAAGACCACATCTCCAAATCCTGTCACTCCCTGTGAAAATGGCCTATGGGGGCCATTTTCATTCAAACCACCACAATACTGAAGCTGAGAATGTGGGGCTGGGAAGATGTGCAGGCCCCATGGCAGTATCCCTCACCCAGGATATGGTGTCCTTTCTGATGGGTTGTTATGTAACCTCTGCTTTGATATCAGCTCATGAGCTAGCTCACCATAGCTCCCAAAGGCGTTTGGATTGTGATCCCAGACCCACCACCCTGTCATATCTATTCCTCTCTCTGCCCTTCTCTCTGGGGCCACTGAATACCCATGAGGTACCAGCCACTGCGCTGTATACAAGAGGAACAAAGCAAACCGAGTGTGGGGTTTGCCTCCTGTGAAACAGATAAGTCAGCCATTGTGGCCTAGAACGGACAAGTGCTACAGAAGGGCCTAAATCTGACTGGCGGTGCAGAGCGGCCTCCTGACAGAAGTGGATGTCACTGAGCTGAATGTGGGGCTGTGAGATGAATAGATGAAGGCTATCTTTCACACAGGAAGAAAGCCAATGGGAAGGGAGAGCATCATCCCCCAGAGAGCGCCATCTTCAGTGGACATTGGGTGTCGTGTGGGCCCAGAATAAGGGAAATGTATGGAGGTGACGGGAGGAAAGGTAGCAGAAGCAGGCAGGCGTATAGAAGACTGTCGTCGATTAGCAGTCTGGGTCGTGTTTGATGGTATTGTCAGAATATTAATTTGGAGGCTTCAGCCTTCTGAAGACGCCTTCAAATTCAACCTGTCTTGCTTTGCAGTGTAAGCGTCAGGCAAATTTAGCTTCAATGTCTGATACCTTTGCGAAGCCTCTTTGAACCTAAGAACGCTCGCTGGTCGGTGAAGAGGATGCTGCGACTTGTGCAGTGATGAGGGAGAATGCGCAGCAGCTGAGGGAGCACCTGGCTGGAGCACCTGGCTGAGTGAGGGCTCATACTGTAAAGATTTGTTTTCCGAGTGCTCCATCCAAAGTACTGCCTACCCAAACTCCGTCCCGCCTCGGCTGCTGTGACCTGGAACACACTAGCTCTGACATTTGACTGAACTTGTCTCACAGCTGCCCCTCCGTTTCTAACATGACAGTACAACTCTGCATTCTGGAGTGCAATCTCAATCCAAAGGGAAATTTCCCTGCGCACTGAGGCGCGAGGGAGGATGTCTCCTAAGTTACCGCTTTTCTGGATAACTGAGGATTTTTTAACAGACAGTGAAGTCAGATGGTGGGGATTATTGGAAAAGAAGGGAAGTAGACAGGAAAGCTGGGGAGGGGCGGATATTGTACTTGATTGATACATGTGGAAGAGACAGTGCTGCTGTGATGGGTGGGCTTTTGTTTGTTAAGGGTCTGGGCTTCCTTAAGTATGGAAGCAACAGATCTGTTGTGGAGAGCAAGCGTTGGTCAAAGCAGGTGTAGGGAATACGTGTCTACGATGACACGGTAGCTCAAATTAGAAAGGAGACAGGCCCCCAGAGAAGCTGAGGCTAATTCCATCCAGGTCTGTTAACCAAGAGAGGCGTGG
>NW_022196891.1:75937002-75978750 GCF_008632895.1 Mastomys coucha | reverse complement strand
ATAGGAGGGGAGGGGAGGGGGACACTAACACGCAGGCTTTGTTTGTACTGTTGTGTTAAAATAACGCCCACCTCCTTTTTATGCTAATTAAGCAATTCCAGTAACCATGGGGAAATGTTGTAGTTAGAGTGAGATGGGCTTCTGTGAATAATATTTGATTTTTATAGGAAAACCTGTCTCTAGTTGACGGTCGTGTGTTTCCCTTTGGCTTTAGTTCCGTTCCATAGTTTCCTGTGCCAGTTCTTTGTGAAGGGATTGGCAGGTGCTGCGCATGGTCATTGGGTTTGGTGTAATTTGTCTCCCTTTGCAGCTTTACCAAACGTTGTGCTAAGGATGAGCTTCTATTTCAGTAAAACGAGAACTCTAGACTCAGGACATGCTGGCGTGGTGACTGTCTTTCTGAAGTTTGGTTCTGCCAAAGAGTTTGCGTGTGACATGTCATAGGGGTAAGTAGGGGTCCCTCCGTGCCTCGCAGTGGGTGGACAGCGTTTGACCAAATGACGGCATAACGAAAGACAAGTCACTTCAGGCAACGCACATTGTCACAGGATGGAGCCAGAGTTTGAGATGAGAGGGCGGGACTCAAGAGGGTCAGACAATCTCTATATCCTCCTCAGGACACCACAGACCCACACCTGGTGAGGGGCACTGAAGGGGAAGAGAAACTCAAGTTAAAGTTGGAGAGAATCACCCCAGGCATTCAGGGAAGAAAATCATTCTTGTGCATCATAGTAGTTGATGGGGCTTAAAAGCAAGCAGACAGAATTAGTTCCATAAAAGTAATCCCCTGCCTGCTTAGATCAGCACAGACGCCAGTACATCGTGGTTACTATTGGGTTTCCGTATCTGTCTCGACTGAGATAAACGTGTCTGTCTACCTTAGGGTCTTATATGATTCTGTGGATGTTTCACATGGTTACTAAGCAACTGACCATAAGTGGGCTCTGCACAGGGTGTAGCCACAATGAGGCATGCTTTCCTTCAGGTCTATTTATCATCTCCTTTTTAAAGTGTGGAGGAGTACTAGATGATCTGCCAGAAGCAGTAGTGTGAGAGGGCCAATATATATCCACCTGATAAGAAATATTGGGGTGCTTTTCAGGGCTTTGGTTTTTATTTTTACATTTATCAAAAAAAAAAAAGTTAGTTTGGACATTCTTTGCCTTAAATGCTTTCTAACAATCTGGACATTGTTTTCCTTGAGGGTTTTTTAGAACTCACTTGGCATCAGTTCTCTCAGCAACTGAACTGTAGCTACCCGTACCATCATTCATGAATCCTAGGAACAGTTGATTATTTAAAAAGTTGTAAAATAATAGATATAGAGCCAAAGCTCTTCATGCTAAGCATATGATATTCATATAAGGACATGTGCTTATGGGATAAGAGTGTTATAGAAATAAAGAGATTAACAAACTTAAAACTAAAGATAGTGATGACTTCCAGAATGTGGAAAAGGGCCGGCATTGTATGGAGAACAGAGGATATTGTGTGTCAGTACCTGAGGTGAGGAGATGTTTCTCTTCCAGTGGGTGGTAGGTAAATGGAGCCTTGGCCTAATAGAAATATCATGATGCACGATATATAAATATCACAGTATCCTTGTATTTTTTTCTTTGAATGCGTTTCTTCAAGGGTTGTGACCTCAAGGTACTTAGATCTTTTGAACAGGAGAAGACGACATTGGCACAGATAAATGGCACAAAGTACTCACAGGGCGAGAGAGTCAAGTCTCAGCCACTTAGTGTTCAGTGATAAACATTGGCTTTTTCATAATTAGCTTCACTTCGAAGGAGAGACTTACTAGGTGCTGGAGTTAACGTGCATGTGAATAAAACGTGAAGAAGGTATGTAGAATCACTCAGTGGGAAACTTTCTTGAAAGAGATGAGATTTAAACTTGATCATGAAGGATGAGTAAAATTATGGGATAGATACTTTGTAAAAGGTACATTTGAGGGCTAAGGAGATGGTTCCATGGGTAACAGAAGACCCCAATTCAGTTCCCAGCACCCACGGGGCAGCTCACAACTGTTGTTAACTTGAGGATCCAACATCCACTTTTGGCCTCCATGAGCAACAGGCACTCAATTTGGTGCCCAAACATCCATGCAGGCAAACACTCATTGACAGAAAATAAATCTGTTAAAGAAGCTAGTTTCAGGAGTGTAATGGTTTGTATATGCTTAGCTCAGGGAATGGAGCTGTCAGAAGGCGTGGCCTTGTTGGAGTAGGCGTGGTCTTGTAGGTGTGGGCGTGGCCTTGTGTGAGTGGGTGTGGCCTTGTAGGAGTGGGTGTGGCCCTGTTGGAGTAGGTGTGGCCTTGTAGGAGTAGGTGTGTCACTGTGGGTGTGGGCTGTAAGACTCTCCTTTTAGCTGCCTGGATTCTGCTAGCAACCTTCAGATGAAGGTGTAGATCTCTCAGCTCCTCCTACACCTTGCTGCCATGATCCCACTTTCATGATAATGGACTGAACCTCTGAACCTGTAAGCTTCCTGCAATTAAATGTTGCCCTTTATATGAGTTGCCTTGGTCATGGTGTCTGTTCACAGCAACACTTGGGAGGCAGAGGCAGGCGGATTTCTGAGTTCGAGGCCAGCCTGGTCTACAGAGTGAATACCAGGACAGCCAGGGCTACACAGAGAAACCCTGTCTTGAAAAAACAAACAAACAAAAAAAAAAACCCTAACTAAGACAGGAGGGTACTCTGTGAACAAAGATATAATACCACATGAGCATGGGTCATGACTGAAAACTGACCAGGAGGCCAGTCCACAGAAAGCTGCAGTGGGTGTTGGGTTCAGTGGAAAGATGGGCTGCGAACAGGTTCTGAGGGGATTTTCCCGTCATCCCCAAGTATTTTGTCGTTATTCTATAGCACTGGGCAAAGCTTATATTTCTCTTGGAAAAACTCAACCCATTCTTAAGAAATATTTATCTGGTGGCAGCTTAAAGACTAGATTGGGATGAATGTGGAGCTAGAGAAACGTAAACTGCAAGCCAGAGATGATGACAAGCAAGAGCGATAGAGACAGTCAGAAAGGGATGCTTGCGGGAGTAACAGGGAGGGGTGGCGGATTGGCAGGGGAATCTGAAGTGACTTCCTCTTACCATTTCTTCCCCTTCCCTGTCTGTGTCTGTTTCCTCACTGCCTGCTCCATCGTCTCTTGGATGGTGTCCTTGACCCATCTAAGTGTCCTGGGCTGGTTAGGGGAAGGAGGCAGCAATCACAGTTAACTAGCATTGGTAATACCCACTTGGCAAGGGTTAGAAGCGTTTGATTATCACATACCCATGCCGTCTCCCCAACCCACACCACAAGGGGTGAGGGGGCACACACTGTACACACAAGAACAAATTTGGGAATTTTTTAAAATTTCAATAAGAACGATGAGCTGTTTCAGAATTCTGCTGTGCCTTGAAGGTACGGTTTGCTAAGCACACTTCAGCATTCCTCCCTGTTGACCTCTGTACATTTCCTTCTGTTTAGCTGAAAGCTCCATAGAACCCGTTCGGTGCCTGCTGGTGCCAATGCTTCATTTGCTCAGAATATGAGCAGTGCTGGGGTTGGGTGATATGCATTTCGCGGCCATAAACAAGAGATATGGGTGGCCTCCATCATGGGTCTCCTGCAGCTCATTCGATGAGGCCAGTAGTGATAATAGGACCCTTTAGTCAACTCTCTCAGTGTTTGCTCACTGGCAGGCTCCGCCTTCCTTTGCTTCTGACAGCCAGCCCTTCTGTTTACTGACAGTGAGCTGCACTGGCAGCTCTGTCCATCACTGTATTATTCTGTAGTTTCCTGTTCTTGTCCATCTTTTCTCTTTGTGTCAGCACAGATGTACATTGACAGCCATTCTCGTGGCTTCTGATCTTCATAATCATTCCATTCATTTGTTCCCTTGATCCTTCTCTTCATGCCTGCTTCTCTTTCATGGCTCACATTCCCATTGGCCCTTACATTCTCCTTTTTGAGCCCTGACTTTTATCAATAATGCTTTGGCTTATTTTTTTCCCTTCAAAATGGGCTTTCCAATGATCTCCTGCCTCTAGCCGTATTAAAATACAAGTCATACAAAAGTCCTACTCATTTCTGTTTTATTTTTGTGAGCCCACACATCTTTTCCTATCATTGGTACTTTTTTCCTCAGAAGCGGTATTGATTCTCATCTGGACCTTTGCCATTTTCATGTTGCCTTTGACTTCGAGGTTAGATGCCTGTAAATTCACCTGTGTTTGCCATGATTATCAAGCATAATTCTTTCTGTATGTTCTGTTTTGTCCAGATGTGAGAGGAAAATCAGGAGGGTGTGCATGCAAAACAAAGTTGGGGGGCGGCGGAGAGAATCATTCAAGATTTTTTTTTTTTTTGTGAAAAATAACTAAGTGGATTTAGCTCAAGTCACGGAAAACTTTGCTCTTTTCTCTGTGACACTGAACGGCTGGGTGGCTGGTTTACATTGGGCTTCTTACTGTAGGCAACACTGAGAGTAACTAAATAGGAGAGAACAAAGGGAAAGAGGGAATTTCAAAAGTCAGACCACAGGCAGCACATTCAGGCTTAGTAGCTAGGAACTGTAAATACTTGTCAACTTTTTTTTTTAAATGCCTGTAGCACAGGACCCTGGGCATTGGCTGGTTAAGGCACTCAGGTCTGTGCAGCTGGCAAATGCAGCAGGTCCCCTAGATCACCAAGACAAAGTAGAAACGATGCGACCCTATCTACTGCCACGTCCCTCTGTTTCTATAAAGTTTTTGTAAATACCTTTATCTGGTGCTGTGTTTTTAAATGCTAGGTGTTAAATCTGGGACCTCACACATGCTAGCTAGGCAAGTGTTCTGCAGAGGAGCACCACCCAGGTTTCAGTAAATGTCTTTGTATTTCTTTCTCCAGTTCCTTTGCATGGTTGTGTGACCTTAATGGGCAGCACTCTCCCTAACAAATAGCCACCTAATTCCAGAAAGGTCTTTACCTGGCTCTTCCATTTGTCAGGCTAATGATGAATGACTATGAAATCCATCCCCTGCATCTCTGCCCACTCTACCCCCCCCAATGCCTTCACTTGATTATTTAAGCTATGCAATGGGTAGAAAAGCAATGCGCACTTGGGCTTTAAAATAACTCGTTTAAATTCAGTTCCAAGGGAAATGGCACCACTTAACTCAATATGGACGGCGGACGCCGGGAGCTCCTGAGCATTGAGTTGCTCCAGAGTGCAGCCACATTTGGCAAGTCCCTCAGGCTTGGCACAAGCACTGTAATTTTAGACAGGTTTCAGTTTTGAGTGACTTATGTTAGTCTGTTTCATAAAGGCCGGGCACTAGTTTTTGTTTAATTTTTTTTTTTTTTAACTTGTGTGGAAGCAGAATGCCCCTGCAGGGTGCTCCAAGCCTAAGGAAAGAGCCAGAACTGCCCAACCTTTTAGTGAGTGAGACTCCAGGAGACAGAGAGATGGTTAGAAATTTGACCTCAGGAGGCTATAGTGACAGACAAATCTATCTATATATATATCTACTTAGTTTCCTACAGAAGCCTAGAGGTCTCTATAGTGGTAATGTATTTCAGTAACAGAAGATTTTGTGCATTGGAATCTGTTTGACAAATGGTGGCCTGAAAGAGTTCAATTGTTAATGATTTTTCTCAGCGAACTTAGCGTACTGCGCCGTTCTAGCTAAGGGTGTCTTCTAATTGATGGGCTATTGTACTAGCGGCTGCCCATTTGCTTTGCTCCCTGGGTGTTGGGACTCATTCCAAGGCCTCTTTCTATCTTCTCAACTAATCCTCACAATACCTCTCATCTGTGGCTTTCTGCTCAATGCTGGCCTTTTATTTCTGGCCCTTTCCTATTCAAAATGAATTGGTTTATAAATGCAGGCACGTGAGCAATCTAGCACACTTGTCCCCACGTGAAAAGCCTTATTCATTCCCCCATGATTTGAAATGTGACGTGGCAGGTGGCGGAAGGCATCTGTGAAACAAGAGAAAGCAGTAGGGTTGGTCGGAGGGGAGGTGGGAGGCGAGTGGGCTGGGAGGATAGATGACTCCGTGTGTGAACGGCCACAGACACCAACGGTCACAAAACGAAAAGTGTCGGGCCTCGTTTCTGTTTCATCTTTCAGCCACTTGTTCTTGGGTGGCTGATTAATCTTCCCTGCCCTCTCCAGGAGAGAATATCTTTCTCCTCCCGGTGGCACTAATTTAGGAACGGCAGCTGACTTAGGTAGCGTAGATGTCTGTGGCCATTCCCACATGGACCCATCCATTTTCCCAGCCCCCTCTCCTCCCATCTCCCCTCCATGCCTCCCAGCTGGCATTCATACTCGCCAGCAACCCTGCACACGGATGGTAAGAGCGAACTGAGGCTGAGCACCTCCCAAAGTCGTTGATGAGCTGTGAACTCTAGTGTTTCTAAATTGATCCGACAGGCTAGACTGTCTTCCCATATTATTGCTGTTTGTATTATGACAGAGTCACTCACAAGGAAATACGGCCAATAGTTGAAGAGTCATCTTCGGCCGAGGAAGACTAAAAACCTGTCAGAATCGGAGAGAAACGTAACATGTTTTTCAGTCTCACTGAGCCTACTTGGAGAATGAAATAAAGCAAAATGGTGAAGGGGGTGATTTTCTCTCCTCCGTAGTGCCTGTAACTGCTCTGGGCACATCATGGGCCTCAAACCTTCCCTTGCCTGGTCCTCTCCTTAGGAGTCCTATAGAATTGAGTTTTCTCAGCCGATGCATGGCAGCACGTGAGCCGCCTTAGGAAAGTGTTGAGTTCTTTGCCTTGGGTTTTTAGAAATCCTGGCTGGCATCTCTTTGTGGCCAGGAGAAATCTGAGTGTCACCCACTTCACTGTGTTAGTGGTAGACATGACAGATGTCCTACTCTCAAACAGTGTGCTTCAGTTTCAGGGGATTCCTTTGCTCCAGTGAACATTGGGTCAATGGCATGGATTTGGGGTGAGCGAGTCCCAGAGGAGCACGCCGCGGACAAGTAGGGACCTGACATCCCCAAGTCTGTCCCTGCTGTCCTCTTCAGATCACTATCGCACATGTTCTGTCCTTCCTGTGAAAAGCAGTCATCGGGACCACACTTGCCCTTCCCACTTTCGGTGGCGTGGGGAACAGGGCACAATTCAGAGACTTGGGTGTCTTTTTTAACCAAGGCGAAGATGGGAAATTTCACTTACATGCTAGGGCAGAACCTGGTGTCCCTGTTCTTCCTACTTTTTTTTTTTTTATTGTCATTTCTGGTGATTTGGGACGTCATGACCTTGAAGGTTAGAAGGTCAGAGACGTCATGGCCTTGAAGGTTAGAAGGTCAGAGTTGCCTGTCTATGCGTTTATGGCATTTTCCATTGCTCATGACTTCAGCTTCCGAGCCCCTCCCTTTGTGTCCCTTCTCTGACTGTCTAAGCCTCTCTGACGACTTGGATCTAGTCTATTGGGCACAGTACAGTTGGCATGGGATTTTTTTCCTATACAGTAGTTGAGAGTCTTGCCTGCGTAGGTTGCTGAGTGGGTATTTATTCTAGGAGGGGAGGGGAGAAGGCGGTGACAACTTGTTCTGTCCACTGAAGCTTGAGCCCAGGACCTCATACATTCTAAGAAAGTGTTCTTTCTACCACTGAGCAATACCTCCGATTCCTTTCTGTGATTTTAAGTTTTTGTACCAGGTCTTGCTGACCACCGAGATGGGCCTCAACCTTGCTTTGTAGCCTAACCTGTCTCCAAAATCGCCATACTCCTGCTTCAGCATCCTAAGAAATTGAGCTTATAAAGCATATGCCACCATGCTCAAGCAATTGTATAAAGCTGTGAAAGGCAAGAGTTACTGGGATTTTAAGTCTACTCAGCATCCATTACCCTACAGAGCGTATTTTGAGATCTCAGCTTGGTGTGTCAAATGCTGGGGTAGAGGTGGGACCCATTACTTTGTTTCATAAGCCGAGAGATTGCCCACTTCCAGTGGGGGCAGGCCTGAGGCCCTTTCTCAAGAAGAGACTTAATCAGCACCCAAAAGATCAGTGGTAGTTGAGGGGTGAAGAAGGGAAAAGACTGCAGTCCTGTTTAGAGGGACCCGGCAGCTCTGCCAGAGGGACTAGAAGCCATGAAGGGAAGAACACTCAGGGTCAGTGTGAGGAGGCAGTCTGCGTAAGCTGAGAGGCTGGAAGGATGGGCCGGGACTGCCTTCGTGCTCAGCATTCATGGCCCGAGGTATGTATCTTTTCATGGCCTTGGTTTGTATGTCGTTTCGATCCATGCTTTTAGACCCATGATTCTCTCCCACTCTCCCTGGCCAACAGTTTTGGCCTTCTGTGAGCATGGCTCCAGAAGCAAGGGAAGGACAGCTGTAGGCAACTTCTAGAGAAAGAGGCATGATGGGAGAGGATGCAGCTCTGATCGGTTTTCCTTCCTTATTCTGAAAAATAGTAGAATAGGGTTTGAGTGACCTCGAGGGTGACTGGCCTCAGAGCCTCATTTCTTGCAGCCTCTGCACCACACAGTTGAGGGATTCCCCTCTGGTCTGATGGACAGCCTCTCCTCCCAGGTTCTTGCACATGAAGAGCATCAGGGCAGTGTCCAACCACAGGACTAGCCTGTCGGCGTGCCTCCCATTTGCCACCCTAGCTTGAAAGGTTCTTTGATGCAAGCTCACAGAACACCTCCCTGTAGAACCACGCTCGTACCAGACTCAGGCACACTTAGCAGCCTGTGATGAGAACTGTGTGCTTCTGGGCATCACAACATCGTCAATGTTTTAGACGTGCCCAGTATGATCCCTTGTGTCAGAGGTCCTCTGGGGACAGTTTTCACCTTCCTTTCTTGTGTTCCAAGAGCAGCCTCAGCAAGCATCAGGAGTAATCTTACATTTGGGAATTGCATTAAGCAGTTGGTTAGTGCTCAGTCTTGACTTCTCCGTGGAACATTTTTCTGTAGTTTTCTCCATTAGCTTGATGGAAAAACACAGATGGTTTGAGCCACACTCCACTGTGTTCAATCCAGCCTCATTCGGGTGATGTAAACCACCCAGCACACTTCATTTAGGGACTCAGAACCAGAACTAAGACCGATTACAGTGAAGAGCACAGACTCTACTGGGGCTGGATTTTTGTACCCGTTCGTTATATGAAAAGAAAATATGAAACTAGATTATCATGGAAGAGGACATTTATTTCTTTTGGAAAATGGAAACTATACAAAAGGACTTTAAGTGGGCTCTATGGGAGAAAGCTGGGCTTATCGTGATGGGCTTTTAGATAAGAACACATTCTCAATGAAACTTGTAACCCAAGACTCCATGGCACAGCTATAGAAACCTGTGGCCATACATTACAATAAATTATTTAAGAGTATCATAGCAACTGTAGGCCTGGGGATATAGGAGGAAGATTACATGACGGAAATGGCATCCCAAAGCTTCCAGCTTTTACGTATTTTTTTGATGGACATTTCTAATGAATGCTTTCCCATCAGATGGCTTTAATGTGATAAGATGCCAGGTAATAGCATCCGAGAAAGAACCACACAGGAGATCAGGGATCTCACTCCTGTTTTTCTTTCTGTCACCAATGCCAGCTGTTGGATGTGGCAAGGAGTGCCCTTGGGGAATGAGAAGCTGGGTAGCTTTCACAAGGCCAGTGTGGCATCCAAAGGGGCACTATGACCTTGGGCGGGATGCAGAGTCTTATGGCTGCCACCTCCGCATTTATGGTTTTGGCCTTGATGTTGACCTTGGCCTTGGCCAAGCATTGATGCCTGTGGTGCCCTCCTTGCCTGTCACACTTAGCTATAGTCACAGCTTGAAGTGTGACAGACACACTGCTGTTGTGGAACCAGTGGTGCGTTCACCCATCCAAGCGTATCGCCGTATCTGTGAGATAACGAAATTATCTTAAGGTTGTTTTATATTCTATTCGGCTTGTGTTATAAAGGTAATTTCAAAGATATTTAACAAAATTCCTAATATGTAAGATTTTTTTCTCTTTAATAAATGATATACAGATAGTTTTAATTTAAAAAACTGCACATGGCTAGCAGATTTTTGTTGTATTGGGTCTTAGGTAGCATCTCACACTCAGTGAATTAGATGTTCAATATTCTTACAGTCTTTTCCTAAAGAAACTGGCTAGGCTAGGGCATGGGACAGATACCTGTAACCCCACAGCTCAGAAGGTGGAGGCAGGAGGATCACAAATTTGAGGCCAGCTTGGGCTCTGTATTGGAACCTGGACTTAACAAATAAATGGAAAAGGAAAACGGCTAGGTTGTATTTTATATTTTTCATGTTCTTTTCATGAACTCTGAGATAACAGAGTAGTTTTAGTGGCTAATACAAGCACATTCCCATAAACACTCTAGAAGCTTTGGTGAATTATGTGGGCCAGAGAAATGGCTCAGTGAGTAAAGGTGCTTGCAGCCAAGCCTGACCACCTGAGTTCAATTCCTGAGATCCATATGGTGGAGGGAGAGAACCAAATCCTGATAACAGACATAAGCATGCATGGAATACTCATACACACACACACACACACACACACACACACACACACACACACATGTAAAAATTAAAATAGAGTTATCTTATTTCTAACATGTATTTTTAATGTCTTCAAATGCTTTGGAAGAATTTCAACCAGAGAAAAGATGTCACAAAAACATCCTGAGCTAAATTTATAAAATTGTCATTTTTTTTTTTTTGGTCACTATCTTCCAGCATCCTTGCTTTCTGTGTTGAAACTTTTAAATGTTTAATTGGCAAATAATAATTGCATATGCTTATAGAATACAATGTGATCCTTTTGATACAAATATTCATTATAGAATGATTAAATCAAGCTGAGTAGACATGCCCACTGACACTTCATGAGCCTTCCTAGTAAAGGGGCAATTGTTGTTTGTTTGAGCTTTTACTTCTTGAACATGGGTATTAAAAAGGTTGCCTTCAATAGTCTTCTCTTGGAAACATTCTAGAAACACGTTAACCCCAGGTTTTGTGAGCCCTTGTTTGAGAAGTATTACCTTACATTCTCGTCAGACCCCGCCTCTGCAGTGGACTTTTCTAGACAACCCAGTTAAACACTGTTGTCATTCCCTTTGGAGACTACACACCCTTGGGGCTAACAAAAGATCATTCTTTAAAAAAAAAAAAAAGAGCTGGGCAGTGGTGGCACACGCCTTTAATCCCAGCACTTGGGAGGCAGAGGCAGGTGGATCTCTGAGTTCGAGGCCAGCCTGGTCTACAGAGTGAGTTTCCAGGACAGCCAGGGCTATACAGAGAAACCCTGTCTCGAAAAACCAAAACAAAAACTAAACTAAACTAAACTAAATAAATAAAAAAGAATCTAGATCTGTATTTAAGCAAATGTCATAGGCAGCTGGAGAAGACTGTGCCCCGACTAACTGTGCTTTTAACATTAGAGAAGCAGTGGTTATTGGTGTGGGCTGGGGGTGGGGCGGTTGGTGTGTCTGAAAAAAGTCTGCATTTTGCTTTTGTAATCTGCCAGTCTTTCCTAGTTCCATTCTATACTCAGAGAACTTAACTGACCTAACCCTGGTAAGCTCTTTTGGAAGTTCACCTTCAGTGCCACTAATTAGCAGTCTGCATGTTGAAATCCTGTGCACCAAACCTTGTACTCGGGCATTACATAGAACCTCTATAAAGCAATGCAGATTGTCTTCAAGTAACCACTTTATCTTTATGTTGTGAGGCCGAGTTTCTGCCTATTAAGTCTCTGAAATTTCATTATGTTATTTGAAGAGTGGGACTGTTATTTCTTGAAGTAGGCTGTGTAGCTATTAGTAACTAGAGGATGCACTGCACACTGGGAAGTGACTGGTCCTTGGGTCCTGGTGTAGGGTTACTCTGCTCTGGTCCAATGGAGCATTGTCTTGAAGAAGCCCAGCTTGGCTCTTCCAAGGTAATGGCACAGTGGTGGCCCTGCCTCCTGTTGCAAATCCTTTACATCATTTGCTGTCACGGTAGAAAATATATAGTTCTAAAAGTCTGAGGAACGATGTGGAATTTGAACACACAGTACCTGAAATAAATGAATGTCTTTGTGGTGTCCAGGCTGTGTGTCCTGGCATCGACCAATGTTTGTGTCTGTCCTACTGGGGGAATGTGTCACCTCCCAGAGCATGAACGTGAGGTTAGAAATCTAGAACGTGGACCAGATGACACAAAAGCTTGGTCGTAGTTTATTTTCAAATGTCACTTTGATGGTTCTTATAAGATGTGGGGGTTTTAAAAATGTACTTCAGCGACCAACCTGTGCCTGCTCCCTAGACTTGTGCATCCAACAAAGGAGGCCATGATATAGACTTTCAGTCATTTTAAAGGAAAAAAAAATATAAAACTTAAGCATAACTTTACATCCAATAATAATAAATTATATAATGTAGTTTCATGTCACAGAAAATATTTTTAAAGTAATGCCCATGCTTGATTTTTTTTTTGAAAGGAACTCTTTAGCCCAGTGTGTCTCATTTTTCCTGAACTAATCCTCTTGATACACATTTCTAGATGTGCCTCTTGCATGAAATTCCCACTCATTAATATTTTCCCCATGTAAGATTTCTGGAGCAAACTGTGTCTGCATAGCTAATGCTTTTAAAATGTGTAAAATTCATCCTTGGACATTAGTTTCATTCTCTTACCCCGTAATAGAAGGAGGAGTCACTTTCAAATTATAGGCCGAGTGCTCATGAACACATGTATCATCTACCTGTTCTGTCAACAGATGATAGAGCTTGGGAGCTGCCATCTAGCCGTGGTGGCTGTCGTGAGCTGTGTAAAAAAAATATTTCTGGTCGTGTTCTTAATTAATGTGGTGCTGAATGGACTCAGCATTTTGTCATCATCATCATCTTCATCATTAACTCCATCATTTTGTGTGCACGTTATATGGGGTGGATATTGGCACATGTGCATCCTGTTGGGTGCATTTAAAGGGTCAGAGGTCAGAGGACAACCTTTGGGAGGTGGTTCTCTTTTTCTGCCCTATGTAACTTTCAGAAATTGCTCTCCTCTCCTACCTTGGGTTTGGGGATCAAACTCATGCCATGAGGCTCGTAAACATGGCACTTTAACCTCTGACCTATCTCCCCGCCTCCAGACTCAGCATTTTTAATAAAAGTGGGAACTGGAAATAACTCCATGTTTTCATTCACAAGAAGACTAGCACAAAGCTCACAAAATAACACCAAGGAGGAACTTGGCTGGAATTTGTTAAGCCACATTTAAAAATACCCTACTTCCATCGTAGCGTGTGGCAGCCTCGAGGGTGACAGATCGATAACCGTGAAAAACAGGAAGAAGAGGCAGGGAGGAACAGAGCGAAAGGAGAAGTCCCAGAGAAGCTTGCAGAGAGGGAAAGAAGCCATCTCATCCCCGCATTCAGGAGATGCTTACTTTGTGCCCAGAACATTACCCATCTCCCTTGTAGGACTGGGGATGAGAGTCAGGAACTCACACACAGTAGGTGAGCACTCTGCCACCAGGCCATCCCCTGGTCAGCACTCTACCACTGGGCTTTTCCCTTCCTGTTAAGGAGAGCATCAGGTAAATCACTATTCTCATCTAATGATTAAGGTTGTATCCCCATCCCTGGGGCGGGAACGAGAGGTGAGTGAGACTGGAGATGAAGCAGAGCTCTCAGCGGGGACACACGGATTGAGAGGATGGAAGATGAACATCCCATCTGATCCTTGGACCAGCTGCCTCCCCTCCAACCCCTAGTCCAAAGAGTGGAATGTTTCTGCCCTTTTCCCTGACCCTGTTCTAGATAGTGACCCTGGGAATGCTAAGGACCATATCTATGATGCAGTCCATCTGTCTGAATATGTCTAGTGTGGCTTCCACACACCACGCGTTGGACTGGGCATGAGGATACAAGAAACGGAGCACCGCCACTGCCTACCGCTCCCGCCTGCCTGCTTCTACATACGTAAATGAGTGTCATGAGGTCCCTGTGTTGGAAACAGGCAATGTCAGAATTTATTAGATAACAAATTCACAAGCCATAGCAGTATCATCCACATAGTTTGCCAAATAATGTGCTCTCGCCCTCAATTGCTAATATCAACTCTCAGATCACACATTACATAACACATAGCAAATACATATAAGATGTCTATGTAATAAATAAATATGTAGGTAGGTTTTAGAGTGATGTAAGAGGTGTGAGGTGACAGAGCTGATACTCTGATAGAATTGTAAAGTAGACTTAGTGAGGGCGAGGTAACCCAAAACCCAGGTCCAGAAGAATCTGAGGGTGCTGGCTGCTGGCTGCTGGCTGCTGAAAGTTGTGGTGTCAGAGCTGAGCTTTAGGGACCTGGTAAAGTGAAGGGCGGATGATGTCAGTCCAAGTAGATGGATGGACAGCGGTTCCAGATGGTGGCCAGGTAGACGGTGATTTGAGTAGGCCATGACAACAGTAGGAACTGACCTAAGCCGAGGCCTCTGGGACAGTCAGAAGGTCTATGCCTGTCAGTCCCTTGATGCATACACTTGGATAGACTGCTGGGACTGTCACTAGTCCAGTGCCAGGTGTCCAGCTCTTAATGTGGTACAAGTGAGGAAGTCAAACCCTTTCCTTGGTCTGCTGTGTCTCATGAGTTCTTGGGCCTGGTTTTTGTGAAATGCTTTGTTTGTTTGTTTGTTTTGAGGCAGGGTTTTACTGTATACTACCCCTCTGGCTGTCCTGGGACTCGCTTTGTAGACCAGTCTCGTTTCCATCTCACAGAGATCCACCTGCCTCTGCCTCCTAGTTGCTAGGATTAAAGGTGTGTACCACCATGGTTTCACTATACCCAGTTTACTCCTATACTCCCAATTTACCTCAGTAAATGTATAGGGTTATATACTCCTTGTACTCTCAGGAAGAAGTCATTTATGAGCACATGCCATGTTGGTAATGAAATTCATGTGTCCACCCAGATCCAGAGTTTTTCTCCATTGTAAAGTGGAGTTAGTCAGGGTAAAACACCATCTGGAAAAAAAACCCCACTGTTTTAAACAATCTGAGCAACTTAGGGCAAGGTATCAGTGTGCAGTGTAGAACAGGGTACCAGTGTGCAGTGTAGGGCAGGGTACCAGTGTGCAGTGTAGGGGAGGGTACCAGTGTGCAGTGTAGGGTGGGATACCAGTGTGCAGTGTAGGGTGGGGTACCAGTGTGCAGTGTAGGGTGGGGTACCAGTGTGCAGTGTAGGGCGGGGTACCAGTGGGCAGTGTAGGGCAGGATACCAGTGTGCAGTGTAGGGCAGGGTACCAGTGGGCAGTGTAGGGCGGGGTACCAGTGTGCAGTGTAGGGCAGGGTACCAGTGGGCAGTGTAGGGCAGGTCACCAGCGGACCATGGTCCAGGGTGGTAAATACTGCCAACAGCATGAGAATTGTCACCTGAGTCCAGAGGTAAGGAAATGTGTCCCAGAGAAAGACACCAAGCTGGTGTTTCTTTGTTAGATTTTTATCCTTACAGAATGCATCAGAACAAAGATGGAAAAAAAAAAACCCTTTAGTTTGCTTCAAAATTCAGGAAAAAAATGACTTCATTCAAATATTAGCAAATTTGATTTGCTCGGTCTGACTTTTTGTTGGTGGATCGATTTCCTTGCTGTTCTGAATATACTGTAAAATATGTTTAAAAATGTAAAATCTGTAATCATATCCCTCAAATTCGCAGCCATTTGAGAATCTTTAAAATCTCAAGGACCAGCCACAGAATCTCCAGCCTCGTATTTTTATCGTCCATGTTTTATATATAGGCCTACCCTCCTGCGGGCATCACACTCTTGCAGCTTAATGCAAACCAGACACCTGTAAAGCAATTTAGCCAGAATTTGTTTAAAATGTGTCTGTGCACCACTTTACTTTCAGATTTGAAGCTGTGGTTTTATCAGACTTTGAAAGAAGCGGGGGGGGGGGGGGGGGGGGGGGAGCCAGATAATGCCACACTGCTTAGCTTTCATGTAAGAGCTGTTGGGAGCAGCAGAGGCGCCAGGGAGGACTGAGTTCCCTTTCCTACCCTCTTCCCTTCTGTAAATCTGTAAATCTGACAGAGAAATTTGCCATCTCAGCCTTTTCTGTATGGAAGCTCTCTAACAAGTCGGCATTCATTTGTAGTCATAGTCTGTCTCAAACACGGTTGGGTCTCCTTTCCTCTCGAGGGGCTTTCTATATTTCTTCCTAAATTTATATCTCTGGCCCTACCTGCTCTCCAGATTCCATTTGTTCATTCCTAGTCTGGGCTTGGAAGTGGCCCAGGGCCATTTGAAATTCACCCTAACAAAGCGAAGCAACACACTCTTCCTCCTCAAAACACACACACACACCTACTTGAGGCCAAACTTGTCCCTTTTGCCTTCTTCCTCCCCCTCCCCCAATAAATGCCAGCAACCGTCAGCCACTTAAAAGCCAAACTCCAAGTTTATCCATGACTCCGTTCCCCATCTGCAGCTCTCCAGCGAAGGCCGTGGCAGGGTTGCCAGGTCCTCCCACTCCTGTTAACCAGTGTCCAAGCCAACACCTGGGTTATGAAGTGACCTCTGACCTGTGTGCTACACACCTATGCTTACCTTTGAACAAACAGCTCGCTCTGTGCGTAGCAGTCAGAGAGTCCCCTTGGGAACAGAAATCAGACCCATTTATTCCTTGCCTTGGTGTCTCATTTAAAATAAAATTCCCAACCTAGATGTCAAGTCCTGTATGATCCAGCTACGTCTGCTGTCTCCCATCTAATCTGCTTTCTTGGGCTACGCCAGCATTATCTCTGTGTATGCCCAGTTTTACCTCAGGGCCTCTGCACTATTTGTTTCTTTCTGATGACTTAGACCTTTGTGTGTGGGAAATAATCACCAGGGAAGGAAAGCTACATCAAGATTAACTAACATATAAAGAAAGCCAGTTGGCAAATATTGGAAGCACCTTCCTCACCTGGGCTTCATGTAAGCATCATGAGCATGCTCGAAAAAGGCCCATTGTACAAACTGTGGTGGGAGGTGTGCTATGTAAATGTCCTGTACAGGGTCATTTCCCCATGTCCCAGGGCTTTGGCTTCCCCCTCAGCTCACTAGCTCACTTCTCTACCCAGGAGCGTAGTTCCTTTCCTACTAAATGGTCTCTACTTCTTTTTCTAAATGTGTGCTTTTTCCCCACAGCGGTCCTTTGGTCCAGAACACAGAGCCTGGAATCAGTGTGCTCCTATCCCATGGGCCACCACAGCACTTTGTCACCAAGGAAGCTGGGCTCCTTGGTCTCTTCCACTCCCGGTTTACATGCCGCCTTGTTCTAATGTTTTGCCTCTTTCTCTCATGTCCATGTCACAAAAACACAGCTTTCGCCTCTAAGGGAATATGAGATGATTTGTTCCGGAGCCAAATATGAGCAACCATGGCGTGGAAACCCAGATTTAAATTACCCCCAATTGCATGTCCCAGTGTTGAAGCAGTTTCATGTGTTTTTTTATAGTAAGAGAACAAAGTAATAAATCAGGGAATTCTAAACAGGCTTTGATGTAAACATGGCAGAAAGGTTACAGCGGGGTGGAGCCATCTTAGCTTGAGGCCTCATGTGCTGTCTAATACAATTCTTAGCCCTTGGAGTGGTGGACAATAGGGTTTTGCTACATTAATCCATTCCAGAGGTTTCATCAGTTTATCAGGGTGTTAGGTCTGACACCAAGGTAGGCCAGGAGTCCCTCAGACATAACCAAAAGAAGTGGTACCAAGGCTCTGGACCTGCACCATTCCAACTTCTGGAGATTCCAAGTGGCCATCTGGTCACCCTGCATTTGTAGATGCAGCTTCTTCCCAGGAATTCCTCGCGGTCTTCACGTTGTCTTCTCTCTTCAGCACTTCCCCACAAGGGATAATAAGCTCTCTGTCTCAGGATTTCTTCTTTTAAAAAATGTCTGTCGTTGTGTAGAGCTTAGCTCTGGGAGAGGAGGGACCTTGGTGTTCTTCCCGCATCCTGATGTCTGTCTGGGCAGTGTCCCGTACCAGGGTCTAGGCTGTGATTCAAGCCCTGCACTCTTTGCATATTCTTTGTGGCCTCTGACACAGTACGTCACCTCCTGTCACGGACTCGGTTCTAAAGTTCCTTGTGTATAGTGATTATGTTTTTTTTCTTTCTTTCTTTCCTCTTCTGGCAAAAGGGCACCGGAACGTGCCACAGGTCTGGGAGGGGATCTGTGTGTCCGGTAGGAGCTATGGCTCCGCAGAGCAGCTAGCTTCCTCTCTTCCCTTGTGGTCGACGGGCAGCTGGGATCACAGACTCCTCCAGGGTGTACTTCACTATGCAGGAATAAAAACAAACGTACTGCTGTATTCCGTAGATAAAGGGGCCTTTGGACCAGGCAGGCAGGCAGAAAAACATCCATGTCACAGGATCCTCGTTTTTTTAATGAGTAGCTCACTTGTTATGTTCAATTTTGAACATTTCATGGAGTTGTAGAATGCGGCTTGTCGCGAGGTTAGACCACAGCCAGTACTTCCTGTGCTTCTTAAAGCCCCGTGTTTCCCCAGGGTTGGGGAGTGTACCTTAGAGAAGTCACACGTGGTCCATGCTTGGGGAGACCCTTCCAAGAAGCCTCTAAAATGCTCGGGCTTTTGTGTTCTTGCCTGTGAGATTTCTCAAGTGGACACCTAACAGGCCCCTTCTTATTTCCACAGGTGATCTGCAACTCATTCACCATCTGCAACGCGGAGATGCAGGAGGTCGGCGTTGGCCTGTACCCCAGGTATGGCGGACATCCCAAACCAGCTAATTCCCACCCAGCTCCCCAACCCCCCTGGGGGGTCATTAGAAAGGCTTCCGTAGCCTCTAGCTCAATAGCCAAACTCAAAACCTAGTCCTAAATTACACGAGGCTGTAAAAAAAAATGCTAAGTCTTATAACACACATTATACACTATGCCATTAAGACAAGGCAGGCTTTGTATCTAACCACTTGTTTTCAGACTGATGTTGGAGTAGGTTCAAGCTTATAGGTGCTGGGATTCAGTTATCTTTACAAAGTCTCCCCCTGAAGCCTCCATCTCTTGAGCAGAAGCATACAGTTTCCCCTCCAGACTGGTGGCATGGTACCGATAGGCTTAAGTTTGACTTTGGTGGTAGCATATTTCCAGTCACCTCTAGAAGAGGCTCCAGAGGCTTCAGGAGGGTAGCCTGCTGCATTGTTTCGTAGCCATCTCTGCGGCAGCCTCTTGTCGCCGAGCTGACTTTCATTCTGTCTTTCTGCCCCTAGGGTTCAGACGTAGTGTTTCTTCTCAGTAATTTCGCCTGACACTCAGCCTCCTCTCTAGTCCCCACACGTGTCATTGCTTGCGTGTCATGTCTATTCATAGCACAGGTTTCAGAAAGCAGTAACTCAGAGGACTTCAGAGCATGGGCTCTGAGCTCGGGGCACCCCGTTCCAGTTCAGTTGTCCTTGGATAAACCAGTTCCAGCCTTCGGGATTGGTCTCTTCACTGTAGATAATCCTCACCAGCTTGTTGTGGTGGCTGAAGCTGGTCACCCTGCTCCAGTCCTGAGCAAGTCCTTCCCACACAGTACATGCACATCCTAACCATTGTCAGTTCATGATGACAGTGTCATTACATTCCCCGCCCCACCCCCACCCCCACGAAACCTTCAGGAAAAGAAAGTAACTAGGCTCCTTCCCAGAATGCATCGGGACATACTAAGAGCACGTACTTCTGATCTTTCTTCAAGTGTGAGAATCTAACAGTGTCACAGCCCTTCCTTACCAGAGCAGTGAGACCCTCCGTAGGTCAGTGGCACTGCAGGTGACTGCTGTAACTGCGGCTGTACCCTTTATCCCAGAGATGATCTCTTTACCAGTTACTTTGTCAGTACCCCCTTCATTTGGTTAACCGTATTGGGTGGAATCTAATGTGACCCATTCCCCGGAAGGACTAAAAGGACTTATTATCAAACTTCCCTAACTAGCCCCCATTATGAGAAACAGCACAGCAACATGCCTATCAATGCTCCAAGAACCCAATCTTCATGTCTTCTCCATCAAACCCATCTTGCCCCCTCCCCTCCACCTAAGGTGTCTTTTGACTTTTGTGTCTGATGTAGCTGTTTAACTCTGAGCAAACAAACTTGTTTGTTTGTTTTTTTTTTTCTTTTCTTCAGTATGTCTTTGCTGAATCACAGCTGTGACCCCAACTGCTCCATTGTGTTCAACGGGCCCCACCTCTTACTGCGTGCAGTGCGAGAAATTGAGGCAGGAGAGGAGGTAAGGAAACCCATGCCTCCCACTGGCAGCCCTCCCACTGCCAGCCCTCCCACTGCCAGCCCTCCCTGCTAGGCAGCACCTTTCTCAGCTTAGCTCCTTTCTACCACCAGCTACAACTAACTCCTTGATGTCCTGACACAAAGACAACACACACCAAGTTGTAGATGAATCTATGCATATTTTTTCGGTCTTGGTCACTGGGTTTCTTCATGGTCCTGCGACATGTATTTGAAAGACGTTCTTTTGTGATTGGGGCTGTCTATCTTATATATTTGCAGGGGGGGGGTCATTAAATCTCATTGGCAGCAGTAGTCCAGCTGCTTGTCACACCCCAGCACATGACCATCCCTTCTCGGGCAGAGAGGCAACCCAGCTTGTCAGTACCATTCCCCAGGGCTTACCCAGAAAGCCACAGAGCACATTCTGAAGATATTTTAAATTCTGTATTTAGAAAGCAGACGTGGCCCTCTCTTTCAGGCCTTTATCACTGGGCTTTTGTTAAACCCACCGGCATTTCTGGGTGGTAGTTTCAGCACCGAAACAAGGGTCAAACAGGATTTGCAAGTGTGGCTCTGTGTAGACGGCCACGTCAGCTTCTTGGGCGAAGGACCTTTACTGAAGCTTGAGATCTCACAGGCAACTACACATAGACAGGTCCAGGGCTGCTGGGCCACACAGAGTGAGCGTGGACTGTGTGCGGTTCCTACCCACGCTGAGCTCTGCTTATTGTCATGTTTTCCAGAAGTCTGTTTCCTCCTGCCTTCCAATTTGCTAAAGTGGATATTTCCTGCGAGGAAACCGGAGAGCCATAAGCTTTTATAGCCTTTATGCAGTACTCCTCCAATAAAACCTAAACTTAGATACCATATTTTATAGAGACAGAGATTTGGCCTTGATAGGACTCGCTTCAAACATATTTTCAACCGAATACACTGCCTCTTATACAGGATCTTTTGCTGAGTGTCCAGTTGTCAGGACCAGTCGGTACACACTGGGATAACTGCTGATGCTATGGGGAATTTTAAGTTCGTCCTCTGGGGTCATGGTGACTTCAAGGTGGACTAGAAAGGGGACGGACGTCTGGCACTGTTAGCATGCTTGTGACTTTTGAGCCACTGTGACTTGACATCAACAACTGAGAAAGAGGAGTGGTTCATCGAACTCCGCGTTTTAGAGGGGTTCCGTCCATGGCAAGTTAGCTCCTTGCTTCTGAGCCTGTAGTGAGAGACACATTGCCCCCGCAGGATCACCTAACAAAGGCGGGTTGTCTCATGGCCATGAAGGCAACTGAGATAGTTCACATCATGGTAGACAGAGTGGAGCTGTAAGGAGGGGACCAGAGCTGTGTAGTTTCCCAGTGACCCACATCCTCAGCCAGGTTCCACCTCCCCCAGGTGTGCCTTTTCCCCAATAGTCTATTCAAAGTTTGAATGTACCAATTGATGACACTTGTTTATGTGAGAACTCTTGTCATCTGCTTGTCTCTGGAAACTCCCTCATAGATATGCAGCCGAGATGTGCTTTCATAATCTCCTAGTCACCCCTTAGTACAGTCAAGTTGACCGTTAAGATGAATCATCGTATGTCATCTAAAGGCAAAAGTGACGACTGTTGATGGTGATGATGTTTTAACCAAACAGGTCTAGGGTCTCTCTCAGTGGTGAAGCTCTGGGTATATACAGTAGCTCAGACTCAATTCCCAGCCCTGGATGATGTCAACACACAAGAAAATCTATGAGAGGGGGTTGGGGGATTTCTAAGCTCTTGTAACTAACGCTCAGTCGGTTCATCATCCTCTGGGCCTCATCACTTGGGTGGAGAGTGATCCGCGTGACTCGAACATATCAGTATCCCTACTGTCAATGTTTGCTTCAGGTGTTTGGGGACTAGGGCCATCTGGTTCTTCAAGCAGTAATCTCCGTTTGCTAGAGCGTGTAACAAATTCACAGAGGGCTTTCTGGGTGGTAGGAGCTAGTTGGCCATTCCAGAATCTGAGGAATCCATGCATCCGAATGACCTTCTCGTGTGGATGAGCACGGGTGTGCCAGGGCTTCATGGGTACTCAGAACAGAGTACCCGAGGCATATACAGGTGTCAGGGTTGGTGGGGGGAGCAGTTAAGAGGACATATAGAGAACTTTCCTTCAGATCTGAAAGGATCTGTAGAGAGAACGTTAGGGACCAGTGTTCCAGGCAAAGAGACAGAAGCCGTGGGCAGAGTGGAGAGTTCAGTGAGCAAGAAATCCTTCGCGTCGATATACTGGAGAATCCGTTCCAACCTGGAATGGAGAATACAGGGGGACCGGACCAATGTCTGGGGCTTTCTTATAGAACACTGTTCACCTAAGGATTTCCTGAGTGTCCGCTATGTGGGAGGCTTTTAGTAAATATTCGCAGAGGGAAGAGGGCCAGGCAATGGGCCTCCTTAAAGTTTAGAGGAGGGGAGGTACGGTAAGAGCTTATGTGTATAGACAAGATTAAGAAAAGGAGAGTCAGGCTGTCTCTCCAGGCAAGAGTTGACAATGACAGTCTGAAGTCAAGAAGAAGACAGGTGGTGGCTCAGAATAGTGGAAGTGAAGAATACAATATTTAGAAGCCAAAATTAGTAGAATTTGTGTGACAAAGAAAAGGGACCGAAGTGACATTCAGGTTTGACTTTAAAATGAAGTGATTTTGTTTTTTTTTTTTTAAACTTTGAACCAGTATTGGAAAAATGTGTAACTGTGACAATATACTACAAAAATGAAAACAGGATTTGGTTTTATTCTGCACTCCGTTGTTGATGGGAAAGATGGTTTCAGGGAAAATGGTTTTCTTCGCTTTGCGATTTGAACAGAGGCACCATAACCAAGTCACCGAAACCTCTGCGATATTGCTCTAAAGCTGGAAATGATTTATGCATTTCTCCATAAGAGTTACACTTAAGTGGCAGAACAGTGGTCAGAGCATTAATATTTTAATGCGATTTTGTTCTGTGCCATTAAAGCATCGGTTGATCAACGGCCGTGTTTTGTATGTGTGCACCCACTAAATGAGCCCTGCGTGTCGTGAGCAGTGACTCCATTTAAACTTTCGAATCTATGAGCCTTTAATAAAGGTTTTTATCTTTGCCTGAGAAAATGATTGAGCTGCCATTTCAAGCTAGCCGTGTGCTTCCGGAATGTTCTTGCCACCGAGCCCCTCAGCTTTGGTACAGTACAGTTTGCAAACCTCAGTGGCATGAAAGAGACACAGAGGGGATAAGGAGTCCCTACGCCAGAGGGAGGGGCATTTTAAAGCCAAACATGAAGGACGGGGGCGGGGGGGGGGTGAGGAAAGGCACTGAAGGAGGCCGCAGAGCACAGAATCACGGTGGCATCATACATTTCAGAGACAGCTGTACAGTTACGACTGTATGAGGCACAGGGCATCTGAGATTAGGAAGTAGATCTACAATCAGTCTAGGAGAAGAGCCTTGTGGGCTCCATCCACAGGCAAAGGGAAGCTGTCTGTGGTCTCCACATAGAAGAATGGAATGATTCAATCCGCTGTGAGTGTTAGGGAGTATTCCCCCAACTTCCCCCCTCCTCCCTCCCTCCCTCCCTCCCTCCTTCCCTCCCTCTTTCTTTCTTCCTCTCTCTCTTTCTCATCCCTACCTTCCCCCAAACCCCCAGAGCAGTCTAGAAGGTAAAAGGTAGAAGAAGCCATTAGGAGGCAAGTTAGAAAGCCATCACTTGGGTAAAAGCTCCGGGCACTACAGGCTACCCAGAAAGACTGAGACTCTGTTTATTGGGGTTCAATGAAACACCCAGTCTCCTGCCTGGCACAGTCATTCATGAGTTTTAGTCCTCATAATGCAGTTTTGGAGTCAGACACTGTGGAGCTGGTGGCTTCACAGTAGCTTGGAATTACCCTAGAGCTTCTGCCATTGGCTTGACCCGATAGCGGTGGCTTTAGGCTGGGCTGAGAAACAGGGTCCTAGAATGAATTCTACAGGGGGCATAGTCATCAGCTAGCTTGCCCCCCTCACCTGTGTGTGGGGTCTCTCCAGGACCAGAGAGTCTGAAGATGCAGGATGAGTGTACACCCCAAACTTACTGATAAAGATGTTCTCGAGTACATGCTTAGGCACTGGTTGCTTGGACGGTGGAGCGCGGTGTTCTCCAGAAGTCATGGGAACTGCCCGTATCCTGTAGCCCTTTCACCCCTGCCCCCACCTTCAGATCAAAATGCAAGAGAGAATAGAGAAAATGAAAGAGTGACCATCATCTTAGCCAAAAGGCCCAGCCGCCACCACCGCGCTGCACGGCTCGTACTCTGTATATTCCATGGAGGGGCTGGAGAGGCTCCTTCTGGTTGGAGGCTCCACTGCCACCTCCAGAAGGGTGCCTGCTGAGGTCCAGGTGAAAGAGTCAGGCTCGAATCAGGTCAAAAGCAAATCCCAGCCCTTTTAGTTTTTCACTGTTTCAAGTTACTTCAGGTATGCTGCACTCACCGGAGGTGTTCCTCAAGACCAGATCTATACTCTCGGGCGGGCATTAGTTCTCCTGTGGAAGATGGCACCCACAGCTTTCTAACCTGAGACCCTGTGATGAGCCAGGGAGTCAGCTCAGGTCCTGTATTCTATCACCCTGGTGACAGTGTGAGTCTGACCCTTGTGGCTGGCCCTTCAAGTCATTTTCTGTCAGAGGCTTTCCCTGCCCTACCTTGACTTCAAACAAGTATAATCATGTTTAGTAGACACGGGATGCTTTGTTTTCAGTTAAGGAAAACCACATGGAGTGTTTGCTCTGGGGCGTTTTGTCAACTCTTTCAACAGATAGCCCTGCCCCCTCCTCTCTACAATATCCCATCTCCCTCCCACCATCTTCCCCCCTCCCCGCCCCGCTTCATAATTACATTCTGCATTTGAAAACAGATAAATAAGTAATGTATACAGTACAGTACAGCCTGGTATCCATTACCAGAGTAAAGCAAAGCCAGACAAGGGGGGGGGAGGAGCGCTGGGTGTGGTGGGAACCAGTT
Source organism: Mastomys coucha (assembly GCF_008632895.1). Taxonomy (NCBI): domain Eukaryota; kingdom Metazoa; phylum Chordata; class Mammalia; order Rodentia; family Muridae; genus Mastomys; species Mastomys coucha. Next base: position 75,953,506 of record NW_022196891.1, on the reverse strand, counting down.
GTTATTTTAAATAGGCCGCAGGTTAGGCCTCTTAGAGAAAATGGGATTTGATTGAAATGGAAGAGGACCTGGGAGGCCACCTTGGTGGATCTGGGAGAGCTCAGGCCTGCAGCGAGAATATGAAGGGACAGCAAAGAGGCTAGACTAGCCAGGGGAAGGGAATGTTGAGGGAGTGTTCAAAGGAGTGGACACAACTTATATGAAGCTCTTGCTTCTCTGTCCTCCGTGATGAAAGACCCATATTTATTTGGGTCATCACAGACTGATATTTTTAGCAAATTTGAAAAATGAGTATTTAAAAACAGTAAACATAACAAAACAATGTTTTATCATTAGACACACACACACACACACTTACCAAATAGTAAACAAGTTTCTAAATGAGGACTTTGTATTTCCTTCCCCCAATTCAGCATAAGACTAAAGCCTACACAATCCAGAGGTCACACTCAGGTTGCTCTGTGAGACCTTGGCTCTCCTCAGACAAAAGGGGGCGCTATTGCAGTATTTCAAACTGAAGAAAGACTGTCTGACTTCAGTTGTGGTGAAAAGGTTAGACTGTAGAATGCAGAGATTCCTTCTAGGAGAGAAGGGCTGGGGGCAGGGCGGGGCGGGGGCGGGGCGGCCATGCTGAGATGGTGGTGGGCCAGGTTGGGATGTAACAGTGGGGAAAGATTAAAAAACGGTCAGTTCTGGATGTATTGTTAATGTGGATCCAACAGAACTTCCTGGTGGTTTTGGATGTTAGAGTCAAGGGAGACACAAAGGGTTCAGTCTGGACCACATGACCTAGAGCTACTGCCTCCTGTCCTGACTGGGGGGTTGGGGGGGGGATGTTTATGCTCATGGTGTTACCTGAAGACCAGGGACCCAAAATCGGAGTGAAACTGGCTTTCTCTTCTGGCACAAGAGAAAGTGTGTTGAGGTTATAAACCTAATTCTTTAAGTTAAATATGTAATGTCTGTATATTGACAGTGAGTCAGACAAGAATAAAACACATTTCAGTCCCTAGGGGAGGGGGCTATAGGCGGCTCCTTCCTCTTCCACCTGTTGGTGTCACTTTAAGTATGAGCAGTGGTGTTAACAGTAGATGGAAATGAATACACCGGCCATGCAAGCCTTTCCCTCGGTTCCCACAGCTCACCATCTGCTACCTGGACATGCTGATGACCAGCGAGGAACGCCGGAGGCAGCTGAGGGACCAGTACTGTTTTGAGTGTGACTGCATTCGATGCCAAACGCAGGACAAGGTACGTGGAATGAGAGTAGATTGGAGCATTCCCATGGTGGTGTCTGAAGGGTCCGGGGAGCTTGGCTGTGCTCGCCCTGCTCCGGGGTGCACTGGTAAGTAGAACAGGGTGCTTGCCGCACTCCTCATTTCCTGACAAGGTGAGATTTAAGATCTATGGGGCTTCAGATATCGTGGGAATATGGACATTAAACACATGGCATTAAACATGTAATTAAAAGGATCTGAAAGGCCAGAGGGCTGTTGAGAGCATACTGTAAGAAATCTGAATTATGTTACAATTGACAACAGTTACTGCTGAGCAATAAACAGACCAAGTAGTATTTTGTCTTCTTAGTTCTTTGAAATTCGTTCCATAAGGCTCTCTTCTGCCGCGCCTTATCAGATGGGGCTCACTCACCTCACGACTCTCACTCTCAGAGGAAGGAAGAAGAGCCAAAACTAATGCCATAAAGATAATAAACTGCCCTCCAGTTACTCATGCACTGTCCTCATCTTGAACCTATCTGCTTTGGTTTGCACGCAATCAGGTTATATACTGTCATCTGACTTCTGTGGGGTGTTTACGTTGTTAGATGTCTTTTCTGGTCATTATCTCATTTTATGTCAATCCTTATAAATAAATTGGGAAGCCAAACTCAAGACAGGCTCAGAGATCTGCCTCTGGGATGACAGAAGCAGCTCTCTCTCTCTCAGGTCTGCTGGCTCAGCCAAGTTATTCTTGCACTGTGCTGGGGCCACCTGTGGGGCACTGTCTGTGGAGAGGTGATTGCTCTTTATGAGAAATCTCCATGAGCCCCTTTGAATACTAGAAACAGCAGATATAAGTGGTTTTGCATGAAAAGGAACTTTAAGAACTGAGAGTGGTGGCATATGCCTCTAATACCAGAATCCATGGTGGGATATGCCTTTAATCCCAGAATCCATGGGGGGATGTATCTTTAATACCAGAATCCATGGTGGCATACACCTTTAATCCCAGTGCTCAGGAGGCACAGGCAAGTGGATCTCTGAGTTCAAGGCCAGCCTCCTCTCTAGAGGGTGTTCCAAATCACCCAGGGCTATACAGTGAGACCCTGACTCAAAGAAAAGAAAGAAGAATGAAGTAGGAAAAGTTGGATTTGCTGTGGATAGTTAGCACCAAGATTCAGTCTACTTTGGTGTTATGCTATATAAATGCTCAGCTATATTTTTAATGCTTACTAATTTGTTTATTTTAATTTTTATTGTAACACAGGGTCTCACAAAGTTAAAAAAGCATGGTCCTCCTGCCTCAGCTTTCTGAGTAGCTGTGACTATAGGCCTGCACCACCAGACTAAGTTCCTGTGGTGATTTGAATGAGAACGGTCCCAGTAGGCTCAGATATTTGAATATTCAGTACCCAGCTAGTGGAACTGTTTGGGAAGGATCAAGAGGTGTGGCCTTGTTGGAGGAGCTGTGTTTTAGTGGATAGGCTTCGAAGTTTCAAAAGCACACACTAGTCCAGGGTCTTGTTCTCTGCCTGTAGCTCTCATCTACTGCCCCAGTGCCATGCCTGCCTGGCTGCCTGCTTCCCACCATGGTCTCTACTAGGACGTTCCTGGACTAACCCTCCAACACTGTAGTCCAGCTCCCAACTAAATGCTTCCTTTTATACATTGCCTTGATTATGAGGATTCATCACAGCAATGAACAGTAACTACGGCATCCAGGTCATCTTTTCTTCTGTAGCAGCTCATAGCACGTGGCTATGTTCCCATGTCCTCATGTTCCCAAGAAGGCTGCTGCCCCTGGTACCTCCTTGATGTGTTCCAGCTCCACACAGGCAAAGAAAGATACTGTAAGGTTAGGGAGCAATGTAGACCCTCTTAGAGATGTAGGTCATTGTTAAAAGCTGTATCACATGACCTGTAGCTCTAAAAGAGGCTGAAACATTATCTCTTAGCTTTTTACCCTTGGAGGACCATGAATGGCTTTTGGTAACCAATCTACAATCTCTGCATCCCATTTAGACAATTTCACACTCTTAATCTGTTGAACTAAAAGTTTATTGAAGAAATCGTGTGTATGTGTGTGTCTGTGTGTGCATGGTTGTCATATGTCACTTTACAGTGAGATTCATTTCTCATTAGGTAATTTTGTCATTGTGTGTATAGGAACACAATATACTTACTATGGCGAGGTTATTTTATGGAGTATAATCAGTATGCTCTAAAATCAAAAAAATACAGCATAACAAACGAGTAACATAGTCATTTATTGACCACTGTGTATTATACTTGACTGTGCATTGACTTGATTCTATTGCCAGCACAGTAGGCTTCTTTATACTGGTAATGTGTTGTGCAATAATGCTGCAACATATATCACTAGGCAACAGCCCTTTTCAGCTCCATTATAACATTATGGAGCTCATAGAACAATGTCAATCAGTTATAACCAGATCTCAACAGTATGGAAGTTAAGAAATCCTAAGATCTGGCACCTGGCTAGAGACCCAAGAAAGCTGACTGGCATGAATTCCAGACCAAAAGTTTATAGGCTCAAGACAAAGAGTTTGTATTCAGGTCTGAAGCCAAGGATAGGAGTGACAGATGTCCCCGGTAAAGCAGTGAGGGGAGACCATTCCCTCTTAGCTGAGGGAAAGCCAACCTTCTTATTCTGGCCAGGCCCTCAGCTGACCAGACGAGGTCCTCTCACACGGGAAGGAGAGAAATCTCCTTTACTCAGTCCATGGATAAAATGTTAATGCTGGTTAACTTGTGGCCAGTCAAGTTGGCATGTAACAAACATGACTTGTCGTGAGCACCATATGAGAGGTAGGCCAAAGAGTGGAATCCAGAAAGTATATGCTTAAGCTGCTGGATTCTAGTCCATTCTGTCTGTGGAACATTGAGTGGTCATGTGGCTATTTTCCCTCTCTGGTATTATTCTGTCTATATTATAAGAGACATGGGCTACATGGCTTTAAGGCCTCTTCCAGCCCCATTGTTCCATGTTTGTATGAAATGTTTCTGTGCGGAGGCAAGTAGGGTATGTACTTACATGCATAAACTTGTTATATTTTCAATTTTCCATTTATCTGAGAATTTTGTTCTACTTAGTGATATTCATGCCCAACTCTCCATAGTGTTAATCTGCCCAGGGAGAAAAATATCCACAGGTAAATTCACTACTTAGCACATTCCCCGAAGGCTGTAAATTCAAAATCTCAGGACAGTCGGCATTAATTGTGCTTCAGTCCTAGACTCGTGTTGTTTTTGGAACCTGGGAAGCTCATTGTCTCAGCTCTCCTAATCATGCCGTGTCTAGCTGGTGCGCACATCTGCCTGTTGCTGGACTTTGCTGGTTTCCTGTTGCAGGAGGGCAGGAACCCTACTTCCAGCGTGTTCCATATGCACACGTGAATTTTCTCTTTCAAATCATCAGTGGCTTAATATCTGGAAGAAATAAAACTGACCACCTTAAGGAGCCTTTGAAATGTTTAGGGATCTCTTATGTCTTTCCTCAGGTCACAATCTAAGACGGCACAAACAGAGCAGACCAAATGGGATTGGTCATTTCCAGAAGTTTGTGATTGGTTCATAACAAGTTTCCCTGAGTGCTGCTTGCTTTATTGCCTCACCACACCCAAAAAAAGAAGGAAAAAAAAAATCTCTGTTTACTGGTCAGGTCACTTTTTCTTCCCTAACGCCAACTGTATTTAATTCTTCTATTAAATCGGCACAGCCAGGGGCTGAGGAGCTTGCTGTGCGAGCATGAGGAGCCCAGAGTTTGCATCTCCAACACCCAAATAGCTGGAAATAGCCATGAATGCCTGTAACCCCAGAGCTGGGGGTAGAGATGGGAGGATCCTGCCTGTGATCTTGCTGGACAGCCCGGTCTAGCTAAACAGCAGCAAGCTTCAAGTTCAGTGAGAGGCCTTGTCTCAAGAGGATAAAGCAGAGAACAACAGAGGAGGGCATCCGGTGTCTTACTCTGACTTCCTCATGTGCATACATAGGCATGTGCACCTGCATACACATCATATGCACACACACACACAAATACTACACACACACACACACACACAAATACTACACACACACACACTACAAACACCACACACACATATACACACACACCACAAACACCACACACACACACACACATACCACAAACACCACACACACACACACACCACAAACACCACATACACACATACATATACCACACCACAAACACCACATACACACATATACATCACACTACAAACACCACACACACACACACACCACAAACACCACATACACACACACACACATATACCATACCACAAACACCACACACACACACACACACACACCACACCACAAACATCACACACACAATACACCACACCACAAACACCACATACACACACAAACCACAAATACCACACGCACACAATACACCACACCGCAAACACCACACACACACATATATGCACACATGCACACACACCACACCATAAACACCACACATACACCACACCACAAACACCACACACATACACATACACCACACCACAAACACCACATACACACCACCACACAAGGCACTGCATGCATACATAACCCCAGTACACATATATATACCACACACACACACACATATATAACACATATACGCAAACCACATACACACATATATATCACATACCACATACACATAGACACACCATACACACATAGACACCACACACACCACATACACACATACCACAAACATCACACACACTCCAAAATATAATTTATTGAAATAATAATACTAAGCTGCCATGTCTATCAGCCCGCTCATAGCTCTTGCTCCCTAACAGACTATGACGTAACCCCTGACTGTTCTCCAACTCTTTCTTCTCGTCCACACCACATCCTGTTTCAGAGAATGCTTTCTCGTGCACCCGTGTTTCGTGGTCTTTGCATTGCTCAGGGTTTAGTGCTCAAGATAAACTTTCAACTCACAGCTCAGTATTTTGTGTTCCCCAAGAGCCAGATGTTTTCTTTACTTCTTTTGCAAATACCAATTTCCTTTATCTACCCAAAATATGCTGAAATTGTGTATACACATACAAGCACATATTTACACATATGTGAGACTATCTGAGTATGTCACGCAACAGCCGAGCCTTTTTATATTTATATGAGAGATAAATGAGATGAGACAAAAAGATAAGACAGGCTAGTCCCCAGAATGTATGCCCGATGATCTCTTTCATAACAGCCTAGATAAATCATAGATTCAGTCTGGACTCCTCAGTACACACAGCTAACAGCAGTTTCAGAATTCACAGAAGTCACAGGATTGAGCACACACGTGTCCCTCGGCTAAGTTACAGTTCTCCTCAAACTGAGGCAGAATTCTTGTCAGACCCCATGGCCACTTAAATACCCGAGCTCTATAATATTCCTCAGTGTGACTGATTGACATAATTCAAAATTATGTCTTAAAAAAACAAGAATGACAAACAACGGAGTATTTCTGAGGAGCATCTCTCTAATGGTTTGTTCCCCTGCAAGGATAAATTTTCATCTTCCTCAGACAACCAATGTGCAAAAATGCTTCAGGCAGTCCTTCCCGAGTATTGTTTCTTACAACTAAGGTCTTACGCTTTTCATGTTTACGAAGGCGAATTGTGTGCATTTTGAAAAGTCAAAGGGTACTTGCATGGGTTTTTTTTCTGGTTGGCACCAAAGTTTGGCCCTTCAACAGTTTGCACTCCACTTGCCCCCAGTCCATATTGTGCTGAGGGTGTGTACCAGGCAGGATGGCCAGCCTTGCTTTCTGAAGGCACTGGGCATCCGTGACTGCGCCTCCTAACTGGGGCCCCTAGGCAGGAGGCTGCAGGAAGAAGCCATGCTTGGTCAGGAGAGAAAGCAGTATTGGTTTAAGCTGTATTCAAAGGGAAGCAGACGATTCGACCCAAGAATATTATTCTGGTAACTTGAGTCCTCTTGACATGTGAGTAATTACTTAAAAGTCATTAGTAAACCAAGATGTTTTTCTTTTCTTTTTTTTTTTTCTTGTTGCCTTCCCCTATTTTGCTAAGTTAATTATGAACAGAACTGCCTCGTGGCAGGATGGTGAGGCCAGACAGTTCTGAATTGTTTTACATTCCAGGTTTTAACAATCTAAGCAGAATGTGTTTCCTGTTTCTAAAGCTTTCGTCATAGGCAAGGTATGTTATCTTCAGGAAGATAGGAGAGCTTTACCAGAGGAGAAAAGAATGCTCACACATACACACACACACACACACACACACACACACACACACACACACACACACACACGATATCTAAGGATAACATTTGGAAATCAATTTTCTTTCTTCCATCTTATGGGCTCAGGGAATCGAACTTGGGTCCTCAGTCTTTGCAACACACACCTTGACCTACTGAACTATCTCATTGGCCTCTTCTTGCTTTGCTAAATGAGCAGAGGGATGGCCATCTCTGGGGTGGTTTCAGGGATGGCTGGTGTTCATGTCAACACCATGTTAACAAGGAAGGGTGTTCTTGACTTCATAACCCAGACTCTTGCAATCGGGGCTGTCACAAAGCCCTGGGTGACCTCTAAGCAGGTACCATGGACCATCTCTTTCCCGGGAAGTCATTAGTGTGACCTTTGACCTTTGTGTTTGTCATAGAATATGCTGTCCCTGCACCACAGTGTCTGATGCTACAATGTGTTCCTCTAAGCAGAGCCATGGCGATCTTCTTGGGGCTCAACTGGATCCTAGAGTCCACCTTACTTTTAAGAAGAGTGACATGATGACACAAATCCATGGTGGCACAAATGCCACCTAATAACCTTCAAGTTTCTGAAAATATCTACTGGCTTTTGGTCTACTCCAAGGATATCAAAACTCTGGCTTCTCTGGACCACATTGGACAAGAACTGTTAGACCGTACCTATACTGGCTGGTTTTGTGTGTCAACTTGACACAAGCTGGAGTTAACACAGAGAGAGGCACCTCCCTTGAGGAAATGCCTCCCTGGGATCCAGCTGTAAGGCATTTTCTCAAATTAGTGGTCAAGGTGGGGGAGGGCCTAGCCCATTGTGGGTGGTAGTCTTGGGTTTTATAAGAAAGCAAGCTGAGCAAGCCAGGGGAAACAAGCCAGTAAGTAACATCCCTCCATTGCTTCTGCATCCACTCCTGCCTCAAGGTTCCTACCCTGTGTGAGTTCCTATCCTGACTTCCTTTGGTGATGAATGGAAATGTGGAAGTGTAAGCTGGATCAACCCTTTCCTCCCCAACTTGCTTCTTGGTCATGATGCTGTGTGCAGGAATAGAAACCCTGTCTAAGACAATACCTTAGCATGAAGCCCCCAGTCCATGGTTCAACAACCACTGCTGATATGATGCAGAGAATAGTTTTCTCTGAATGGAGCACCGTCCACAGCTGTGTGTAAGAAACATAAAGCATAGCTTCTTAGAGAACATGATAGATTAGAGTAGCTGCTGAAGTTTTAGCAACATTGAATACTTGTGAGATGTTGACTGAGTTCCTTACGCGCCACATCTTGTCCAATTTCTGCAGCTTGTGTAAGCGGTGAGTGCGCTATTCCCATTCAGGAAATGAGCTAACAGGGCTCTCTAGAATATGGCCCTTTCCAGTTTGTTGTTCTGTTGCTATAAATCTGTAACAAATATACCAACCATGTATTTTAAAAAAAAAAAAAAAAACTGAAATGTAGTTTAAAATTCGCTTTTTTTTTTTAAACTATACAATTCTTTTAGTTCTGACAAATGCATGAAATTGGTGTCACCACCCTTTCGGGGTACACTTCTACTATATGCCCCTCAAATTCCACATTTGGCTTTATGGACTTGATTTCCAGCTGGTACTGTGTCACTTTTATGTGTGCATGTCCTAGGTAATCAGCTAAGCATATTTATCTCCTCAAACGGTGTTCCAGTCTGCTTTCTACTGTAAGAAAACACTAACTAAAAACAACATGTGAGAAGGAAGGTTTTATTTCATCTTACAACTCCCGGGTCATACTCCATGACCAAGGAACGTCAAGGCAGGAACCTAGAGACAGGATTTGAAACAGAGCCATCGAGGAATGCCGCATATAAGCTTGCTCCTGATGGCTTACTTTTCTTATATAGCCCACGCCTACCTGCTCAGGGATGGTACCACCCAGAGATAGATGGGCCTTCCTTCATCAATCATCAGTTAGGAAAATGCTCCACAGACACACATAACCACAGTCCATTCTGAGGGAGGCAATTCAATTACAATCTCCTCTTTCCATGGATGTCTAGATTTCTTTTGAGTTGACAAAAAATATTTATGACAGGTTTTTTTTTGATATTTTATGGCAAAACATTTAAAACCCTTTCTTCTTTATTTCTGAGATCTATAGTAACCAGTCCCTGTCTGTGATCACCCTACCAGATCTTCCAACCTGGACTTATCTAGAACCTGACACCTACCTGTCAGCCTCTCCTCCGGGCTCCCTTCCCTGTTGTCCCTGGTTGTCATCATTCCATTCCCAGCTTGGCTTTTCAATAGTAGAAATTGAACTTAGGCCTAACCAACACCGATTGAGGCAAGTGCTCACTACTGAGCTGCATTCCCAGCCCTCTCATTTCAGCTTTCATGAGATCAACAGTTTTAGATCCTACATGTGAATGAGATCATGCGGTGAGATCCTTGACTGGCTTATCTTTCTTGCTTCTGCCCGTTTTCCGACCAACAACATGAGCTCATTCTCTTTTCTTTTCATGGATGCCTAGTATTCTCTTGCATATATGCATACACACACATACGGCTGTAAGCATGTATGCATACGTAGCCATACCCTGTATGCATTCATCAGATGGTAGGCACTGGGTGAGTTCATTCTCAGCTGTTGACTATACTGCTGCAGTGAGCACAGGACAGAATTACATCACTGTGGTATCCTGATCTCATTCCCTTGGAGGTGGAATGGAATCCACAGATTGGTATTTGAGAGACCCTGCCCATAATGCTTTCCATCATGGGGATGCTAACTTAGGTTTCCACCCAGACTGCAAGGGACAAATGTAAATGTGCACTTAATTTGTATTCATCAATGACTAGCGATTGTTCTTTCAACTATATCGCGTACCCATGAGTGTGTTTCACACGCTTATCTCATCGGAAGGCACATTTGTTCAGATCTTTTGCCTGTTTGGAAAAAGCCTGATGTTTCTTGCTGAATGATGAGAGTCTTTCATTCTGTATAGTGAATACATGCCATGTAATTTGTTTCTCTCCACCTGGGCCTTGTCCTTTCTGCGTGTTGACAGTCTCTGAGGAGTCGAAGTGTGGGTTTGGATGCAGTCTGCCCTATGAGCATTCTCCCTATGAGCATTCTCCTTGTTTAGCTGAGGCTCTGATATGCTGTGTAAGACATCTTTGCCCAATCCAAGAGAACAAAGTTTTTTTTTTTTTTAAACTTGTGTTTTCTATTTAAAATTTATATTTTTTGGGCTTTATACTCATGTTATTATGTGGTATAAGGTTTCACTTTTTGCATATGAATATTCTGTTGTTCTAGTAGTGTCTGTTGAATCAACATATGATTCATTGTAACTCATTTTTAAAATCTATTAGTTGCATGTGTATGGCATGTGGGGGGGGGGTTGTGGGGAGAGGTTGCGTTCATTCCATAGCATGTATGTAGAGATCAAAAGACATCTTTTAGGAGCTGATTGGCCCCTTTCACCTTAGCATGGGTGCCAAATATGAGGTCCTCAGTCTTGCTCAGCAAATGCTTTTGCCTGATGAGTCATTTCAGCTGACCCTCAGTCTCTCTTTTTGAAGCCCCAGGATAGCACAGGAATAGTGCAGAGGTAGATCAGGGAGAAGTGGGAGGCATGGTGGGTAACTGGCAGTGATATCATAAGTGAATGCTTGAGAGCGCTCTGGCTCCGGGTCCCGCTGCTTGTTGGCCACTTGGCATGGCGGGCTCTCTTCTCTCCGTCCCCGGTAATAGACTTACTGATAACTTGGCCAAGCTGGTTTGCTTTCAATTAGATAGTGTGTGTGTAGCTTGGGAGATGGAAGATGCTTATTAGAAGCGGCTGTTATCATTCTAAAATGATCTATTTGAAAGTTCCAAGAACTACAGCACCCCCAGTTCCTGGTAGTTGATGATGAGAACCTGAATTGCTCGCCTAGGCTTCTTGGCAGCTTTCAAAGTCTTCCCGCTCCTGTCATTAGTAATCTCCTCTTCCCTTCCATTTGCCATCTGTGTGACTCCAGTGGTCCTAGGGTGCTTGATACTCTTCATCCATAATGTTCTTTCATCTACCCCTCCTGCCCAGCTCATACTTCTGAGAAGCAAGCTGGATCTGGCTGCCCTGGGCTTTCTTGATAAGTCACTGCCTCCCACCACTACCACCTCCGCCCTCGTCCCCTACAGTTCCCTGCATAGCTCCCACTGAGGGCAAGGTGGGATGCAGACTGTGTGGTTCTATACTTTGATTTTTCCCAGGTTCTCCTCTGTCTGAGACCCATGCTTCTTTCATAGGTTTTCTGTGTGAAGATGGCTTTTCTTAGCCAGCTGTGTCAAGAGCACCCTGCGATCACACCATTCGGGAGGTGGAAGCAGGAGCTGAAATTCAAGGCCCACCTCACGGCATGCTGAGCTCAAGCCAGCCTGGGCCACAGGAGATCCTGTCCTAAAATACAATTAAAAAAAAAAAAAAGGGAGGGAGAAAACTGGTTTCCTTGCTGGATGAGGCCACACTTGGAGCCTTTTTTCAGAATAAAACAGAAGTTGTGAGGCATCATGGGAAAAGCCTCCCTGTTGTTTATTCCTTATTCATTATAGTTCACCCTAAACCTGAAACAGGCTATGAGACGGTATATCTATCTGTCCTCCTGTTCCTCCTCCTCCTCTTTTTCTTCTTCCTCCTCTTCTTCCTTCTCTTCCTCTTCCTCCTCCTCTTCTTCCTCCTCTTGCTCATCCTCCTTCTTTTAAAATGCTTGTGTCTGTGCACATGTGAGTGTGAGGATACACACAATGTGTGCCATGGCACACGTGTGGAGGTCAGTGGATTACCTTCTACCTTATATGAGGCAAGATCTCTCGTACTCTGCCAAGCCAGCTGGTCCTTGGGCTTCTGGGAACCCTCCTGTGTCTGTCTGAGCCCTGGCTGTGTGAGCGCTGGGATTCCAGGCACTCTATCTGGTTTGTCTTCACTTGGGTTCCGGGCATCTTGATGCAGGTCTTCACAATTCCATGGCAAGCACTTTACTGGTGGCATTGTCTCCGCAGCTCCTGAAACTTTGTATATTCAGAGATCACAGCTGGAACATCACCTGGGTAGTCAGAGAGCCGGCAGCTCACTGCGTAGCAGCCATGGGCAGCGGAGGGCTCCACAACCTGTAGGAGCTCCACTCTAAAGACAGTGAGAAGACCGACTCAGATTTCAGAGGTGGGAGGATGTGCTCTAGCCCCCCCCCCCTTCATTGTCTCACTCTTTGCAGAAATGGAATGGTTCAAAGTTACTTTTCTTTTGTTTACTGTGTTTCCTCCCTTACCTATACAATGAACTCAACAGCGAACTTGAATTCTGACCCTTTCAGTCTACCGTAGTCACCCATGCCCTTAAGGTCTGTATGGCATGCTCAGTGCATAGGACTTTATACTTCCACCAGCACAGCCATCCACTAGTGTCCCTGTTGGAATATGGGCCAAGGCAAGAGAGCGAGTTTTCTAGCTGCTCGGGGCTCAATGTTTACTAAGCATAAGGACTTCCTATGGAGACCTTTCCTTTTTCGAAGGACGGAGCTAGGGAAAGTTGGTCCATTTGAAAGAACAACATGAACCCCATTTGTCTCCATTTCAGAAGCTGACCCCTGTGACCTCCCCAGCATCCACTAATGAAATTTTAGATTGCCTAACCCACCCACCCCTCTAGAACAACTAACATAGTAGCCAATCAAAGTTATACTAATATCACCACTTTGGCCCCTACCAATCATATTAGAGATTACCTAATCCTTCTAGAGAGTTCCCCTGGCTCCCTGTAAGCTGGCCTGCATGCCTTTGTCTGGGGTCGCTGTTTCGAAGAGTGTTTGACCCCTGCATGTTGGTTGTTTCTGCAGGATAAACATTCCTTGTCTTTGCATACTATCTGAGTCTGGGGTCTCCCTTTAGCAATTTTCAGACCCTTACACATTCACTAGCGCCCTGGAGGATCCGTGGTGCCGCTGTGTAATTCAGGTATGTGGCTTACCAGGTGTGTGTCCCTCCTTCCCAGACCCCTGACTGAAAAGTGGCTCTGAGGCTCCACCTATATGGCAAACATAACATCTACAGTCCGCCCTCCATTTTATGTCCAAATCTGCAGACGTGATGGCCAGGGCGGCTTTTTTTTTTTTTTGCTACACACTAACGATCCCAGGAACACAGCATGCTGTTTGCTTAGATTCATGAGCAGAGAAGGCAGGGTCAGTTTGATGGCAACAGATGCAAGAGTTAGAGGAGGGATCTAGTTCAGAACATCCACTGTAGACAGAAGAGATGACCGGTACCATGCATAATGGACATTTGGGTTCAGCTGCTCCAGCCATTGCGCTGTGCCGCAGAACTCCCAGTCAAGCGCAGGGCTGCCCTTGGGTGTGGGGTCAAAGGTGAGAGGTTGAGGGAGAAACTGGTCTACGGTGATTCTCACGGCATTGTTTCGAGAAAGGCTTCTGAGAACTCTCCTCGCGTATCCATGATGGCAGTTGTCCGTAAACACAGAGCGCCAGCCTGGTCTGATCCCCAGCCAGGAAATCTGGCAGATGGTGTATTTCAAACACTCACCTGCTTCCAAGGCCGCCTCTGGGCGCTTCTGTACAGGTTAGGACACTCACCCGTCACACTGAGGTGTGGCTGTCAGAACATGTGTCCGCGCAGCTGTGCCCCCTTTAGTGAGGAGGCTCCTCGGCCTCCGTGGCTGGTGCCAGCCTGTTTTCTGTTATCTTTGTACCTTCATTGCCAGTCTGCGTGGCAGATCCTGGGGACTGTAATAATAATTAATAATAAAGCTTCCTCTGACTCTTGTTTAAAATGTAAATTAGGGATCTGGAACCACTTCAGCCTATGTATGTCGTTAGAACTGAGAAGCTGCAGCTAAAGGCCCCTAAACAGTTGTCCCCAAACTTGTCATTAACTAGCTCCAGGCAATAAATACCCTCATCCTTAACTTATACGTGTCTTGTTCTTCTCAGAATTTAGTTAATCTAGGCATTTTCTCAATACCTTCTTAATGCTAATTTCTTAATTTATTGTGCCCTTTAATCTGGAACACATAAAATAGCAGCCAATTAATAAATTACGCTTCCTACAACTGAAACAAAAGCACACTGATTATTTCTAAACGATTAGCCTGCATTCGACACAGTAGAGGGCCCCAATGCATAACAACCACCTCCAAAGATGAGAATCGCCCAAATTTTACATCCTACAACTGAATATCGCCTTTCCAAGGCAGCTTCATTTAGGAAGGTCAATTAAAATCACTGTGCACATGATAAGTACTAACTTCCCTAATAGCTTGTCATTGTGTTTGAGCTCCACAAAAGATCCAGGGCAGCATTCTCCACGAGCTTCATCTGGTAGCTGTGTTCAGCCGACTCTCTAACTTAAAAGGGGTCAGAGAAAGCTGCCACAGGTCAGAGGAGCAGGGTGGGATGTAGAAGTGAGGAGAGATTAAAGGAACTGGGATTGTGCGGGCTCACAAGGAGACCTACCTAGGGGCCGACTCAGCTTCCTGGCTTCCTGAGCTGTGGAAACAGAGACTGCATGTAGTGTGGTAGACTTTTGTCTTAGTCAGGGTTTCTATTCCTGCACAAACATCATGACCAAGAAGCAAGTTGGGGAGGAAAGGGTTTATTCAGCTTACTTCCACATTGCTGTTCATCACAAAGGAAGTCAGGACTGGAACTCAAGCAGGTCAGAAAGCAGGAGCTGATGCAGAGGCCATGGAGGGATGTTCCTTACTGGCTTGCTTCCCCTGGCTTGCTCAGCCTGCTCTCTTATAGAACCCAGGACTACCAGCCCAAGGTTGACACCACCCAAAGGGGCCTTACCCCCTTGATCACTAAGTGAGAAAATGCCCCACAGCTGGATCTCATAGAGGCACTTCCCCAACTGAAACTCCCTTCTCTGTGATAACTCCAGCCTGTGTCAAGTTGACACACAAAACCAGCCAGTACAAATTTGTTTTTAAGATAGGCTACCATTTCTTCTGTGGATGCCTTCCAAGAAAAGCCTTTCCCAACCATTTGGCCTCTGAGTTTCCCCAAAGTTTCCCTGTTCCAAGTTTCCCAATCTGTTGGTCTTGCTAGATAACTCCTTGGACAAATGAGACGTTTTGGAGAGAGAGAGAAAAAAACTCAGACATTATACCAAAAAATTATTGTATAAAATGATTTTTTCTTGTTTAGATCATTTTACTTTCTTTGTTGCTTCTATGACAACACAATCAACAAAAACTTTATGTGCATCCTACTATGCTCTTAAAGATCTGCAAGGAGAGTCTTTCACCTAAAGCCCCCTTAAAAGCCAGCCACAGTTAACAGAGAGGGTCAGTGCTGCAGGGCCATGCCCACATTCCTACTGAGTCAGTCCCACATACCTGCATTGTCTGCTCTCTGTTGCTGTGATAAACACGGTGACAGTGACGAACAGCAGCTAAGTAAGAAAAGGGTGTCTCTCATCTCTGCCAGTGAGGGAGGTCAGGTCAGGAACTAGCTGGAGGCAGGCATCCAGGGGCGGGCACCCGGAGGCAGGCACCTGGGGGAAGGCACCTGGAGGCGGGCACCCAGGGGTGGACACCCAGAGGCGGGCACCCGGAGGCAGGCACCTGGAGCAGAGACAGTGAAGGAGTGCTGCTCACAGGCTTGGCTTCAGTGTGCTCATCTTCCCAGCTCCCATAGAACAGCCCACGAGCTCAAATGTTTTGTTAGAGCAAAGATCCAAATAATTCCATAGTCCTTCCCAAAACAGCACAGTCATATCAGTCACAGCCAGCGAGAACCAGTTTCCCAGTACCAGATTGTGTTAGTCAGGGTTCTGAAGAGTAACGGAACCAATGGGACCGGGGAAAATGTATGAATAAGAGAAAGTGACACACTGACAGAGTGCCTTGGATTTCAGACCTTGCCCTTGTGTGGGTTCATGCCTTCAGCAAGGCGCATGTGTCAACTTCATTAGTGCAATGCTCCATCTTAGAGCCAGGACCTGCTTCTGATGTTATCTCAGATATCCCCCCCCACCACCA
>NW_022196891.1:75932686-75936919 GCF_008632895.1 Mastomys coucha | reverse complement strand
ACCACCACCACGGCTACCAAGGAAACCTGTGCCACAGCTTGGAAGATGTAGCTTGCCATAATGCTATGGGTTTGATAATAATGTTGCGAGCTGTTTTCCTGGCCCCAAGCACCTGCTATAACAGATTCAGACTCAAAATATATGTACAAATATCTGGACCACATAGCTAGGCTTGTTCCCTGACTAGCTAATCATTTAAAATAACCCATTTCTACTAATCTGCATTTTGCCATGTGGCTGGTTACCTCTGCTCAGGTACCATGTGTCTGTCCTCCTCACATCTTCCCTATGACTCTTTCCCCGGGTCACTGTATCCCTGAATTCTTACTGCCTACCAGATGTCCCACCTTTTATTCTATAGGCCATAGGTTTTTTAATTGACAGGTGATACATCCATACAACACACAGTATATTCCCTTTTAGTCCACTTGAAGGCTCTTTTTCTTACAATAGTAACTTATGCAATAATAACAAATATGAAAACTATTAGCTAATGCCTACATTCACAATGTCCAGTTCATATGTATTTGGCATCTTAGGAGAAAGTATTTGATTATCTATCTTATCTTGACGATTCAGAGTTCTGCACCTAAATACATTTCTATCCTAACTTTCATTTCCATTCTTAAAAAAAAAAAAAAAAATCTTCCTAGACCTAAAACATTAGACCTAAATCCTAAACAACTTAAATGTAATTGTGAGGCTCTGACTATCTAGTCTCCATCCTCATCAGAGACTTGAGAAGGAATGAATATTACCTGAGTATGTAGGAAGTACAAGCAAGCAGCTTCCACAGCTATAGAAGTGATGGAGAATGGTTGCCTGGACATTCCCCCCAAATTGTCCTTATAACTTTGGAGCCTCCGTCTGCAGCCTTCTGGCCAGGTCTATCTGGCAGACCTTTTGTGAAGCAGGAATTAGGAAAGACTGCTTACCTTGTCTTGGCAACGCTTAGCGATCGACTTCCCTGAATCTCTTTCTTCTCTGGACAACATTTTTGTCTGCAGCTGAAGCGGGGGCAGTTTTCTGCCCGGTGGCAGCTTGCCACATATAAAGCAAATTCCATATGGCAGTTCTTCAGTTCTCATCAACTAGTTACCAAGAGTACTTCAGCAATGGGCAGAGGGGCTCTTAATAAGAATGGCCAAGCTCAGGGATTACTTACAATTACTTTGTTAGACCTTGAAGATTGAGCAGATGGGTTAAGCGGGAAAAGTCACTAACCGTGTCTATTTAGGGCAATTACTGGTTATCTGTTTCAGTTTCTATACCACTCTCAACCCCGCCACATTAAGGCATGGAGGAGCACCACCCACCTTTTCTAGAAAATGTGATGGATTCTGTAACAGCCTGCTCGTGGAAGTCCCTTTATTGACTAAGCTATTCATGCCGCCATGAGCTCATCCCAATAATTTTCACCCAGGAAAATTACTACTGCCGCCACCCAGCCTTTCAATTAAGTACACTGCACTGTGAGATGTATCGTTTAGAATTTTATTAATTTAAACATTTTATGTCAACAGAAGGTAGATCGCTATTTACTGGTGTAGTGCAGTGTCTCACAAAATACATACATGTCATGGAAAAGCCATCAACCCCGTTGTCCTACTGCAGAGCAGATGTGTGCCTGAATGGAAGCTGGAACCCAGGGGTGCTGTCAGGCATTTCTTTCTTTACTTTTCAGTCATTAGATGGTTGACTTAGAGACCTCATTGAAAGTTTCTTAAATTCGGTTCTTTTTCATCTCAGCATGCACTCCCCTGTTGCAGGAAATATTAAAAAGTGGCACCATCCCGCATTATACCCAGCTACTCTCTGCACTAGCAGTCTCACGACCAATCATGGTTATCTTGCTGGGGAGTCTACTCACATTCCCAGCCATCTACCCACTGTGGTCAGCAGTCCCAAATCCCCAGTAACGTGGTAAAATCAAAACTCTAGAAGCTTATAGTTGATCATTCAGATTTATATATCAATAAATTCTCAGTTCACAAGAGGGCCACACAATTGACTCAGAGCCAATTAATAGAGATATAAATTGCCCACCTAGATAAGACAAATTGTCCTGTAATTATCCATCCCTTATATGATATTCATAGCGACCTGTGGCTATTTAAAGCCAGGCAGAACCTGGATCGTCCTGTTCTTCCTCCATCTTCCTTCCTTCTTTTCCTGTCTTCTCTCTCTCTGTCTCCTCCTTCTCCCCCTAAACTTTTCAGCTCCAGCTTCCTTTCCACTGCCCAATCACCGGTTCTAGCCTTTATTTTTACAAGTTAAGGTGGGGAGAAGGTTCACAAGAGGTCACCTGAGTACAGTGATTCACTCCTTGTCCGAAGCCCCTCCTGGGAAAGCGCAATTAGCATCAAATAAAAACAGCACCAGGACCGTCCACCACACTTCCCAAGTGTACCATCTCACCACCTATCATTAAAAATAGGTGTGAGTCATTCCTCCAGATTATCTATTGAGCTTTGGTTTCTCGTAGTCAGATCAAGCCAGAGATGGACCGACCGGCTGTTCGTGTAAAGGGAAGGGTTAATGGCTGAGGAGTGGAAGACCTGCAGGCCTTTGTTGTTGAAAACAACAAAGTGCAGAAGACTTCGCAGCAGCTCTGGGAAGGCAGCAGGCTTGATTAATGTGAGCACTGGAATCTAGCCTTTCGTGTGCAGATGCAAAGAGGAAGTTAAATGAAGGGGGGGGGGTGCAACCGATGACAGGCCATCTTTGCTTCTTGGTGTCCTCTGTCTACTGCAGTAAAAGCTGCGATTTCTTGAGGATTTTTCTCCAGCAGAACCCTCTCTTGCCTAGACTCTATAAGGGTTGCTTTTTAAAAGCCTGCTTTACCCGAGCCCTTCTAGGCTTGTATTTTACATGGAAACCTCACGCTGCCTTCTTCTTTTCAAGGGCTTCTTCCGCAGCTCTCACTAGCAAGAAGCCCAGGCCTCAGACGGCTAGCAGGTCCCTATGTGGTCTAGCTTCTGTGTACTTTCAGGCTCAGCCCAGGCTCATGGCTGTAACACGCCAGGCTCTTGCCTGCCCCGGGGCACTTTATCCTTGGCTCCCATGGCCTGAAACTCAAAACAGGCCCTTCCTGAAGCTTTGTGCCTGCCTGGCTCTTTCCTATGCCTCCACCTTCAGCTTCAGCCTCAACATGCTGTGAAAATCGCTTGCCTCTAGACCATTGTTTTAGATTACAAATTATTCATTTAGCACACGCGTTCTGGATCATTTGTATTTAATGCCTACCTGTTTACGTGTCTACAGTGTTAGAACAACCTCATCAGCCCGGTTCTCTGGTGTGCCTGTGATATCCAGGGAGCTATTTAATAAATTTGGATTCCACACAAGAATCAATGCATCAATATCGTTAACGAGAATGCTCCATGATCACTGGGGGGCCTTATGACGACTTTTGTGCATAGTACAATTTCATGATACTTTAAATGGTAAGCAGTCAGGAAGGGATATTCTGATCCTTCGTCCTCCAGTGAAACAGTGGAACATGGCCTGTCCTACTTACTCATATCAAGATTCATACCCTGACATATAAGACACCTGCTGGAAAGGCAGAACCTTTTCTCCAGTCCTGTCTTAATAGGGTCCTTTCTCCAAACAGTTTATGGCCTGGTATTATTCTTCCCAGAGGGGGCATGGTACCTTGGGAAGCCATGTGGTAGTAACAGACCCCAGTCAGCAGAATACACAGACATGTTAATTTTCTAAACTACTGAAGTATGGGACCGTGAAAAGAAGTCTGTGTTTTAGGTTGAGCGAGGCTGAATTCCAGCTACCCAGTAGGAGTTTCTACAAGGGACAGAACAATAAAAGCCACACTCCCAGTCGGAGATAGCTGATTCCACGAGTCCTCTAACTCCTTTAGCCTGTGCTATCAATCTCGTAGACTATGCCCCAAGCTCCCAGCATTCTGGCTGAACTCCACCCCCAGTCACTGACCACAGCCAGGTATGCCCCACCCCACAGATAGCCCAGCCCACCACATAAGGGGCAGTTTGCCATCCCCTTTCTCTCTTCGTCTCTTCCTCTTCTTCTCTCCCTTCCCTCTTAGCCTCTTCTCTTCTTATCTTTACTTTCTCCTTCTCCCTTTCCCCTCTCGCCGGCACAGCCATGTGGAGATGGCCAGCCTCTACTTTACTATCTGTTGTCTCTCCTTTCTATAATAAAACATCTTACAACCATGCATTGCCTCCTTTCAAGTAGACGCCCCCCCCCCCC
>NW_022196891.1:75930455-75932649 GCF_008632895.1 Mastomys coucha | reverse complement strand
CCCCCCCCCCCACCTTGTTGGCCAGGCGCTTACAGTCCTGAGACCAGACTGAGAATTCCCTCGCCCCTGCTGAACCACCAGGTGGCTGCTTCCTGCCCTGCATCCTCCCCTTCGGCCTCAGGGCAGACTGAGCTGCTTTGGGGCTCCCAATTCATTGCAGACTGAGCTGCTTTGGGGCTCCCAATTCATTGCAGACTGAGCTGCTTTGGGGCTCCCAATTCATTATCAGCTCCTCCGTGGTGTGGTGTCCAGGGTTGCCTGCGATTCCCAAGGAGCCTGCGTCCTTAGCCTCCGTAATGCCACGGATCCCCCACCCCTTCAGCTGTTTCCCTCCACTCTCCGAGGACTGGCATGCAGACGCCCATCCAGCAGCAGAGCAGAGCACGTGGACAGACACTCGAGTTCGAGGCCCAGCGTATAGGACCTCTGGTAGGACTCGAGTCATCCTTTCCAATCCCTTTCTTATCCTTCCCGCCTAGCGGCTGCCCAGCTCACTCTGAGTTCTCCACCTGCGGCATGCTGCGCCCGACATTGATGATCATAAATATTACCTGGTGAAGATTTGTATAGTTTTATTGATTCCCTTGTTTGTTTTTGGTGTTTTGAGGTAGAGCCTCATTGGCCCAGGTTAACGTCAAACTTGTTGAGACTGACCTTGAACTTTTTCTGGTTTTTCTGCCTCTACCTTGCAAGTGCTGAGATGATAGGCATAGGTTGTCATGGCCAGCTGAGATCTGAATAGTCTTATAGTTGACAAAGGAGATATAGTTCATAGATGCTCATAAACCTAGAAGGGGAGGGGACTGTGGAGGCCCACCCTCTGATGTCAGGATGCTCCCCCACAGCATCCAGGTCGAGCATGCACCAGGCTTCCACAGGACCTTTAATGGAGGTCTCAACACTTCACCTTTGAGCAGATCATTCTCCTGTTAGGTTTCTCTGGTAGTGAGAGATGATTACTCTCATGAACTGAAGGCTGCCTCATCTGAATTCCATCAAGGTCCTAGTCTGTACCATGAAGCTGCAAAGGAAGAATAAATTAGGCCTTATCCCTCCTACCAGTCCCCAAGTAGGCAGAATCTGGAAGCACTGTGCCATAGCGAAGTGCACATAGGCTTACCAAGGTGCACATAGACTTTGGAATCACACAGCTGGGACTTAAATCCATCTCCACCTCTTTGCAGCTACATGAGCTTAAGTTACTTCCTATCTCAACCGCATGCTTGTCATGTGTAAATTAGGGAGTGAGCTGGCTTTCAGCTTTACTGAGATGACCAAAAGAGATAAAACATTTACAATAATTACCACAGTAAATCTCAATAAATTCTGTCAAGTCACTAGCATCATTGGATGGTGCAGCTAGCCAGCTCTTGGAAACTTAGCCTCTTCTGTAGACTATGGAACATGGTTTCAACCAAGGATCGAACCAATGCTGACACTAGTCAGTCCTGTAATACAAGTGATGGTTCAACCCAGCAGAAATGTGTGCATGTGTTAGCATCATCTCATGGCATGCCATGAAGAGCTCTGTAACAGATAATTGTTGAATCAGATAATACTTTCTCAGGATTATTTATTGAAGACATTCAACACACTAGGTTCAGACTGGCTGGCTTTGCTGGTAGTGTTTTCTAGGAGACAACACTTTATTTATTCAAGTCTTGGCTAAGTATTGGTCAGGTCAGTGGTAGACAGTAAGGTATATGCCACAAAGCTTCCATTCCGGGGACTGCACTTGCCAACACCCTGAGCTGCTGCTGCCATTTCCTCTCAGTTCTTTGAGAGGAACTGTGGTAATTTCATGACTGTATTCACATAGTCCCTTTGATATCCCAGACTATGATTCATTTAGAATTAATGCTGTGAACTTTTAGAAAAATAATGTATTCTGCCATTTATTGTTTTGTTTGTTTGTTTTTCTGTTTAAGAACAGTTTCTCTTAGGGGGAAAAAAATACAACCTAAGTCAAACAGCTTTCCACGGTGTTGGTGTTTTCCCACGTGCTCTAGGTCGTAAGTCTATTTGATCTTCTTTTCTTTTGAAAGTATTTTTTTATTTATGCCTTAGCAATCCCGTACCGGTATACAGTATACTTGACTATATCAACCCAGCTCTCCCTCTCACTTCTCTCACCCTGCACCCATCATATTCCCTCTCACCTTCGTGTTCTCTCCTCCTTCTCTCCCTCCCTTTT
>NW_022196891.1:75929731-75930445 GCF_008632895.1 Mastomys coucha | reverse complement strand
TTATATAATTTATTGAGTCCCATAAGAACTACCTGCATATGCATTGGCATAGGGCCATCCCAAACATGGACAGCCACCCAGAGGTTCAGAGAAAGAAAATGGCTGTCTTTCCCAAAGCAGGTATCAGTTACCAGTAGCGCCTCAGCTAGGGGTGGGGCCTCGTGAACTCCTCCCTGTCTAGTTTGGAATGTTGACAGGTTTTATCATCTTCTGTGGGTCTTACATAGGGAACTGTAAATGCTGTGAGTTCATGAGTGTAACGGCCACGTCATGTCCACAAGACAGCATCTCATGGCTCTCCTCCCACCCCCTGGCTCTTACACTCTTCCATCTCACCTTCGACGATATTCTCTGAGTCTTGGGTAGGGGCTGATAAAGATGTTCCATTTAGTGCTGAGCACCCAGCAGCCGCTAATTCTCAGCACTCTATCGGGACTGCTGCCTAGCACACACACACACACACACACACACACACACACACACACACACACAAAGCTTCTTTGACCTAGGTTGAGAGCAGGACCAATCTATGAGTGTAAACACAGATATTTAGACTGGAGTTTGATAGCATGACCATGTAGCAGAATGACAATAGGAGGTCCTTTCTTGGGGCCTATGACTTTATGAGTCATAGACTTTTTCTCAGGTTTTACAGTATAATGTATAAATCCCCTCCTGTGGAACAGGTCCCAGATCCCATTAGAAAGCATTTGG
>NW_022196891.1:75912154-75929721 GCF_008632895.1 Mastomys coucha | reverse complement strand
TCATACCACTGTTGCACCCCTGGGCACATCTTGCCTGAATGTTGGTATTATAGTATACAGGTTCACCATTGGGAATGTCCACTGAATACCTTTCTCTCCCAGTGGCCTATATAGCACCTTCTAGTGCTAGGAAAGCCAGCTTGTACAAAGGAAGTTCCCAATACAGTTCCAGTTTGATCTCTCTATGTCCTGCAGCCAACTCCTATTGTGTCTTCAGCAGTAGGGTCTTGCTGTCTCATTATGGTAGGCAACCAGGAGCACTGGCAGCTGCTCCAGTGCTGTCAGAGGGGCTCCTGGGCCTCACTAACCAATAACTCATAGGGAAGTTTCACTTCCTGGTACCGAGGTTTTTCACTTAATGACCTGCGTTATCTGGGGAAAGATTGTCCATCTATGCAGAATGCCTCAGTTCAAGCCTCTTATAAACAGAATTTTGTTTTTAATACCTTATCAAGTAGTAGGTCTCCATAAATGTTTTCAACCCAGTCCTTGAGCTCTCTGGTCTCCCATCCCCCTCTACCATCTGACTTAAGCCTTTAACTCCCAGCACTTTTTCCTTATTCTAAAAGGCCATGTTTCTCCCTAGTCTCTCTCAGCATTGTTTTAGGATTGTTTATCTTTGTGACATCAGGGTCTTTCTGTCAGCTGCCATGTCTCCTCCGGAACTACACTGCTCACTCATACAAGCGCTTCATGTGAGCCCCTGGCTCTGGCTGGGTCTTCTAGGAGCCAGGTGGTGAACTGGGTCCTCTAGTCCTGTTCCTGCTGGGAAGCTCCTTAGGGGCTGGTTTCCATCAGCAGTCTGAGATGAACCAGTGTGTTTGCCCAGGCGGCAGACGAACCAAGCCAGCATGCTGTCAAAGTGACTATTGGACAGTTTTATAAACTTAGCCTATCCTCATTTGCAAACTCTGCGGCTTCGTTGTTACAAAACAAAGCTCTCAGATGCGGCGTGGCAGCACCATCTTTACAGTCCTGTTTTATAAGGCAAATCGTAGCTGGAGAAAAGGAAGGTCATTCGCTTCTGTGAAAAAAAAGTCCCATCTCTCCATGTTTGGCATCCTCTCTTCTGCCCAGCCTCACGTTCATTTCTGCTCACACCCTGAGCCCTGTTTTTCGGCAGCCCCCTGCCTTCTCTTTCTCAGCCGAGGATGGCATCATCAGAATGTCCCCACCGCTCTGGCACCTGTAATGCCAGGGCTACTGATGACAAGCCCCGCATGCCACCGTGGGACCCCGTGGCTGCTCCAGCCCTCCCTTCTGCTCCACTCCTGCCTTTGCCAAGCTCTCCTGTATGTCCTCACTTGGCTCCTCCTTCACCATAGCCTCCCATATCCTGTCCCACTTTCTAAGCCTTGCTCCCCTGATGTCAGTGGATCAGTAATAAGGTCCCCTAGACACCAGAACCTTCCCTGTCCAGGCTCAGCCACTTCTGGGTGCAACTGGATCTGCTCCCGTCTTCTCCCTCTCCCTTCTGTTGCAGGAAGTGGGGTTGCCTGACTGAAGCTAAGTCCTCGCCATCACTTTTCATGACCTGTGCTTCTCCTTGGTCTGCCTCTGCCATCCCGTTTCTCTGTGTGTACTGCCTCTTGATGTCCCTCGCTCCTTGCTCTGTGGCATGAACATGATCACATCTTTCCCACAAGATAACAACTTTCCTCCCTCCCCGCTCCAACTCAGCTTTGGCCTGGAGCTCCCACTTTCCTTCAGTCTGGTTAGCCCTGGTTCTCTCCCACTTCCCCACCATCAGCAACTGAAGCTGTTGGGTGCTGATGTCATCACGGAGCCTCTAGTCCCCAGGCAGTGGCCTCCCAGCGTCTCCCAACTGACTCCTCCTTATGTTCCACAGCCTCCTCCACTGCTCCCCATTGTCCCTTGAACACTGAGATTCTCTTCAACTGATTGATCTCTGCTGCTCTGGCATCTTCAGATTCTACACGTCTGATCTGGCTTGCCTTCCCCGTCCACATTCACATTGCCCACCCCCTGAGGACAGTTCTACCTCTGTCTGCTGTGATCTATAGAGATCATGTTGCGACCACTGAAACCAGTGCTTGCCGGCTGTCCCTAGGGCCGCCCCCTCTCTCCACGCCCACAGACATTCTCCATTCTCCGCTGATAGCTTATTCCCAAGTTAGCACCTTCCTGGGCTCTTAGATAGGCCTCTTCCTTTTCTTATAGGATGCTGAACCATCAGACTAACTGATCCCCGTACCTTTGGTTTCTCCATCTCACTGTATTTCACATAGACTTAAAAAATACACAAAAACAGAAGGGTAATTTTTACATAAAATCTTACTGTGTCTCTGTTCCTCATCCAAGTCTAAATTCACCCTGACACTGGCTCCTTGGAACCTTTCTCATCCTGTCTCTTTGCCTTTACCTTTTCTCCTCCCTTCCACACTCATTGCTAACCCAGCCTGGCGCCTCCAGGCCTGTGACTCAGGCTGAACTTGGTCTCCAGGTTAAGGGGAACAGAGCTGTTAACCATGAAGAGGAACATGGCAGCTGCAGATAACCGTGGACTTAGTGGGGAGCAGAGAGGAAGATATCCCCCCCCCACCCCAAGGCACAATGGGTTGGGACATTGAACAGCTTACTCCTCTCTCCCGCCCTCTGTTTTCCCCTGATGTTGCTTGTAGACCAGCCACCATCTCTGCTTCTGTGCTCTAGGCTGATGCTTTCCGGGTCTTCCCTACTAAGCCTTCACTCTGAATCCTGGGCAGCAAAGGTTCCCGTTCCTGCACCCCACCCCTCTTATCCCAGAGCTTGTCACCCAGTTACCATGTGTGAGATTTAGAGAGGAGACATGTGAGACATGTAACATTGTAGCCACCTGACTGTAAGCCTCTCCATGCCAAGATTCCCTGTCACCCGAACCTGCAGTTTCAATGCCTGGCCTTCATGTACAGTGCATTGAACTAGAGACCATTTGAAGGGCACAGCATTCATCATGGTGATGTGTATCGATCACTCTGTATATCTGTTGTAAATAAACTAATTTGTGCAAAGCCAGAGGACATGGAAGAACAATTATAAATTAAATAGACAAAAAAAAAAAAAAAAAAAAAAAAACCAAACAAACAAACAAAAAAAAACAAACCATAAGCACTTGCAGCAATTCATAATGGTGTTGCCTGAAGTGCTGCATATGGTCCCGGAGATTGAAGCCAAAGGCTGAGGGGTAGAGAGATGACTCAGCGGTTGGCAATGCTTGCTACCCTGCCAGAGGACCCAGGTTCTATTCTTAGCACCTAGGTGGAGCGTCTCATAACGCCTGTGTCTCTAGCTCCAGGGGATCAGAGTCCTTCTTCTGGCCTCCTCTGGAATGCTTCCCCCAACACATAAATAAAAACCTACCTTTTAAAAAAACGATCAAAGGCTGAGGCTCTCCAAACCTGGTGGTCTCCAGGCTTGATTGTCCAGGAGAGTCACAAGGAATCTGATGTCATCAGAGCACCTTTCTGTCCCTCGATTGCCAAGGTGACCTGGGCCTGGGTTCTTAGGAGATCTTGCAGGCAGTCTGTACACACATCCACTGCTCTAAGACCTTGAGGAGGGCCAGAGCTGAAGGAACAAATACAGACTTCCTGAGGGGAGGTCAGAGCTCTTGGCAGCCCTAAAGTACCTCCCTGGGATACGGAAATGTGTGTGTGTGTGTGTGTGTGTGTGTGTGTGTGTGTGTGAATGTCTGTGCATAGTATATGTCTATATGTCCTTCCGTGCAGAGAGAGAGTGTATGTGTGAATGTCTGTCTATGCATTTTCAGTAGAGTGGAGAGAAAGATGCTGTAGTCTCCCAGAGAAAACCAACGCCTCTGACATATAAGGACAAGCAGATACAGAACATTCTAGCTCCTGTCTGTGACGAGTAACGGAAGCCTTTACATAGAGAGCTCTCCCGGTGCCCTGTCAACCCATGTTCTTACACTGAGAAAAGGGTTTTTATATTAGCCTACTTCCAAAAAAAGAAACCCTTACATATTCCAGTTTATGAACATTTACTAACATAGAGTTTTTACTTTCAAAGTCATCTGGAATGTTGAATGGATAATGAAATGGTAATGGCTGGGGCCATATAATTTGGACACACAAAGAGGGTGACTCAAAAAGAAAAAAAAAAAAAACTTCAAAAAGTAAGATCTTACAAGTTTCCTCAGGTGACACCACAGTACCCCTGACACTGGGCACGCTGAGATGAGAAGAAAGAGTCACAGCATGTTGTATACCCCAAATGCCATTTTAGGACATCCAAAGTGTGATAAGGACCTTATATTACAGCAATATGATTTATATCTATACTGGTCTGGAGCCAAAAAAATTTGATGTCATCAGCATGCTGGGTTCTAGTTGTTGTGATTATAAAAAGAGAAAGAGCTATAAGAATATGTTCTGACCAGGTGTGGGGGAAAGGGGTGCCTCGGTGGGCCCATGCCAAGGCATCCCTTCCCCCTGAGGGACTAGCCACACACTGGTATAATATAGAATAGAGTTTATTTAAGGGCATGGGGGAGGGGAGTTAAGAGGATAGCAGACGCAGAGAAAGGCAGAGAGAAGGAGAGAGTAGAGAAGTAGGGGCTGGCCATGACCACATGGAGAGAGGGGGAAAGGGGTTGGGGAGAGAAAGGGAGCAAGGGGGCAAGAGGCAAGGGAGAGAAGCAGGAGTAAGAGAGAGAAGAGGGAGCAAGCAGTCCCTTTTATAAGGCCAGGCCTACTGGCCACTGCCAGGTAACCATGGTGAGGAGCATACAGGGCTGCTGCCAGGTATCTGCGGGGGTGGAGTTTATACCGAATGCTAACACTAGTGAAAGATGCCCAGCACCCTTGGCTCACTCAGTGAGCACCCTCTTTGGGGGCTAAGATGTCCTGAGGATGCATTTGAATCTGTACTTCCAGATCTCCCCACAATTCCCAGCAGGTCCCATGTGAGATCACTTGCCCCTCCCCAGCCTTTCCCTTCTGGGGCCATGGGGGTGTGGGGACACCTCCACTCACCCTCCGGGGACATTTATGGAGCGCCGTCAGACACCCGTCTGGAAAGCTCTGTTAACAGTCATGCATGTTCGGTTTATAAGACGGTTACAAGGAAATGGAGGTGGGGGCAGGGTGCCAAACACAGCCAGAGCTTTTATCTTTGACATTACAAAGAGGTCGCTGGCCCGAGGCCAGGCTGGAGTTTACGGGAATATAAAATGCAGACATGTGCTTTCTGTTGGTGGGGCGCCAGGGGAACGGCAGGCCACGCAGCCAGACAGCACTTCACTTCCCTGGGATGCACAGTTGCTAAGAAGAGCATCTCAGGCTTGGCGGTTCAGAGCAGGGTCACTTGTGGCTATGAGGTGGGATGAAGAAGAGCCATGCCATGTGGCTGGCCCCCTCTTCCCAAGGCTGAAAAGGGGGTGGCTCTGCCAACCCTGTATCCTGGGAGTGACGGCCTTCTGCAGTGAGCCCGGCACCCCTCAGGAGCACCAGGCTGCAGAAGCACGTCCCTGCAGGAACTAATGTTCTTGTTGAAAGACAAGATAGGCCTCCTCTACTTTTTTAAAGATTTATTTCTTATTATACGTAAGTACACTGTAGCTGTCTTCAGACACTCCAGAAGAGGACGTGTTAGGGGTGGTTGTGAGCCACCATGTGGTGGCTGGGATTTGAACTCAGGACCTTTGGAAGAGCAGTCAGGGCTCTTACCTGCTGAGCCATCTCACCAGCCCCCTCCTCTACTTTTAAGCGAAGTTTTGATGTTGGGGCCCTCACACTGTGACACAGTCCTCTTGAGCTTTTGGTTCATTTGACACGAGGTCTGAGGAGTCCGATGCGGCCTCACTAGGCATAAGGAAGTTCTCGTGGGTTTACGCAACCAAGATCTTGAAAGAGAAAAGCAAAAAAAGAAAGAAAGATAGACTAGTGGGCTACCAGAAGTTGCACTAATGGATATTAAGGCGTGGTTTCTGATCCCTAGTGACATAATTTTCTTTGGTTACCCCAGCGCTGACCTTCTTTAAAAGTGTCTCTAGACTTGTGTCACAGGACTGGTTATCTGAAGTTGCTTGTGTGGACCCCAGCCAAACTCACCACTTGTTTGGGGATCACAGGTTAAGTAATCTGATGTGCTAGTCTTAGGAGATAAGCAAATGCCATAAACTGACCATTACATACATGGATGTTAGAGGAAGCACATGAATTTCCTCTAACATCAACGTCAGGATGTTGACCAGCCGTGGTCAACATGTGGTGTCATGAAGAAGAGCCACACGCGGTGGGCAGCATACGGGGCCATGTTGAATACAGTCTTTGTTCTGAGCCACATGCTCTCTCCGCTCTGGCCGGGGTGGTGCTGGAGAAGACCCAGCTTAAAATAGAATGGAGGAGGAAGAAAGGGAAGAGGGAAGGAAGGGACTTGCAACTTGCGTAGCCACACATGCCCAAAGTGTCTACTCCCAGAGTCTAAGGAGCTGTCCCCGGGGAACAGCAGACACCTATGTAAGTGACCAACGGACTGGAACGATTAGTTTCCATCTCCATCGTAACCATGATCAAGTTCTCACCGAGGCACTGGGTCTCGCTCTCTGGGTCTTGCAAACTGGCCAACCACAGAGCTGAGAGATGAGTCCAAGTCCTTGGTGCTGTGTGCGTGGTTTCCGCCACGCAGTGCCTCACACCTGAGACCTAAAATTGTCCACCGATCTTATTTCAGCACTGGGGATGAAACCAAGGGCCCCGAGGCCTGGCAAAGGCTCTAGCACGCAACTAGCCCTCATCCTATTTTTAAATGTCTTTTGGAACAACTGCATCTAGCCCATCCTAACCTTCGCCGTCAGGATGTTGCCCCTTAAATCTGTCCTGTTGTAGTTTGAAGCAATTTCCTGTCTGTTTGCAGAAGTGAGTGAAAGCAGCTGCCCTCAGTAAGGGACATAAAAAAGATTAAGGAGCAGAGGGCTGTGGTTTCAGTCTCCATTAAAATAAGACCTGTCCTGAAATTTGGGGGTTGGGGGTGTGTGTGGGTGTACTTTATCTTCATGGCTGCTCGCATTAGGACAGTGTTCCTGTAAAAATCTTTGCCTTTTTCCCAGAGTCTCAAACCTCCCACCTCGCAGTGTTTACAGAAGGAGATGGGCAGAGCTCTGCCCGAGTCACATGCGTCTACCGCCGCACAAACCATCCGTTGAATAATTTCCCCACAAATGTGAAAAGAATTCGTCTGAATGTGTTTTTTTGCAAGCCAAGCCAGTAGCCTTGCGCTTCGTATGATCCCCACTGTGCGTTCTCAGGAGCTTAGCTCTGCAGCCTGGGGGGAGATGCGAGGAGGTGCTTGCTCCCTTAAACATCCTCCCATGATGTTTAACTGCCTCTGCATGTTGGCCCATCATGCCCAGTTCCTGCAAAAAAAAAAAAAAAAAAAAACGCTGCCTGTAAAAGCCAATCGTCAGCAGGCTCCACTGGTGTGGCTCAACTCTCAAAAAGCCCTAACTCTGTAGATACCCGTTTCATTCCCATTGCGTGGTTATGCTTTCTCTGAGAAGGAGATTGCTTCGGTGGGGTAGGGAGGAAGATGGGGGAGGGGGGCTGCCGGTGTCAAAGGCTTTGGTGCGTACAGGAGCTTTGCCGTGATGTGAACATCCCCTTCCTCCTAGAACTTCTCTGGAGATTTAACCTTGAACCTGAGATCGGGTGCAGCACTGCCTTGTAAAACTGTGTAGTTGCACTAAAGCCGGTTTCTGCCAGCGTGAAAAGCAGAAGTACCTTTGCTCCCTAGTGCCTGATCAGAACACACAACAGTTTTGATTCTGTCTTAAGTTGCGAGCATTCTTGCCTTTCCCTCCACAACCCCACACGCCCGATGTGCCCATTGGCTGCTCTGGGATTGATACAATGGTGAATGTTCTGGTTTCAGCTTTTTTTCCATGTTATGAAAGAACCGTTTTTTCCCCCCTAAGTTAAATCTGGACTGGTTTCAGTTATTTCTGCCAAAGGAAGTGGAAATTGGTTCCAGTTGATGTTTCCTGTTAATCATAAAGGTTTTTGAGTGAGCCTGTGAGTTAATCTATTAGTCCCAGTATGTTATCCATGAACCAATGTACTACAGTCGAAGACACTGAAGATTAGACTGTTTCCATCCTGGGTTTTATTTCAGGGCTCTCTGCTTCTCTCCAGAGTACAGGCATGATATTTGAACCTAATGCTACTTTTTCTTTTTTTTAATATAAAGTAACAGAACGCCCTTCTTCCTTTTAACACACTGGAATTGTTGCGTTCCTAGGAAAGTTTATAAGTGTTCATTAATTTCATTCCAATCCTATCCTCCTCCTTCTCCCCGATCAATCTAATTAAGGTTTACGTGGGGATTGGGTAACAGGAAATACAGGAAGGCAGCTCGCCCTTCTCCTTCTCCTTTTTAATAAGAACCATCTGAAATTAAGCTAGCACCAGAGTTTCGACATCAAGCTCTTACAAGCCGAGCAAGCACAGCTGCCTGTGGCTTCCTGTTGCAAGGTAGACCCGGAATGGTACCGCTAACGCTTCACCAGATGTTGCCAGCGGCCACTTCCCCAAGGATGTGTCCAACCACCTGTGCCAGGACCCTACCCTATTGAGGGAACTTGGCTCTCTTATTCCTGATGACTACTGGCCCCTGGAAGGTACGGTGTCTACTTTGAAACCAGAGGAAGCATCTGGCTAGTTGAATCCAGCTGTGTTGACTGGCATCTCTCTTTTTTTTGTGGTTGTAAGATTTTTGTTAGAATCATCTGTTTTTACATTCAGGAAACCAACTCTGGGCTATCAGTTTACCATCTTTGTAGCAGGGGTGTATATGACCTTAATGCATTCTGGGAGAAAGGGGCTGGGGAACTTTGGGCAAGAGAACTTGAAGAGAACTTAGGGTGATGTTTAAGTAGAAGCCAGGGACGTTCACTGACCCCACTTCCCAGCTAGCCCTCGCTACAGCTGTTGTTTGAGAATGTGGATCTTGAGCCAGTGCAGGATTTTGTGTGCTGGCTGACCACATTTAGGTTCTAAATTATGGCCACTGTCTGGGTATGTGGCAAATACCACACTGCAGGGGAACGTATGCTTCTCAACATTGCCATAGTGGTGTAATATCAGAAATGAGTCAAGGCAGAAGTATTGTAGAAGAAAAAAAAAAAACCCTCAACATTCAGTTCCCTTGGTTGTTACTCTCATTGTTGTCAAATTAAGTATTTGATTTTTGTTATTCTAACACTCTTGGCCATGGGTGATAAAAGTAACCATCACTCTCCTTGTTCATCCGTTGTGCCCACACTGAGTATCTTACCCAAGTTGAGCAGGGTAGCAGATCTGAGTAGATCGGGGTCCCACAGAGAGTCCAGGGCTAGTCCCCAGACTAGATAGTAACTGACGGCTCATTGCTATAGGAACTGTGAAGAGTGGCCTCCAGGGCTCAGCGGTCAGGCTGATCCACAGGGCAGTCATTGATGCCCTGGTAGAGTGCAGGAAGAGCCAAGAACTAAAGGGACAATGGGAAGACACCAACACAGTGAGGAGTGGAGGCAGAGGGACAATCAGTAGTATAACCCCATTCCTGTAGATCTGCAGGGTGGAGGTTCTGTCTGAAAAAGCAGGCACCAAACAGAAAGACAGGCCAGGTGTGCAGGGCACATAGGTGATGCAGGGCGCATAGGTGATGGGGGACACATAGGTGATGGGGGACACATAGGTGATACAGGGCACATAGGTGATGGGGGACACATAGGTGATGGGGGACACATAGGTGATACAGGGCACATAGGTGATACAGGGCACATAGGTGATACAGGGCACATAGGTGATACAGGGCACATAGGTGATACAGGGCACTGTCTTAGTCAGGGCTTGTATTCCTGCACAAACATCATGACCAAGAAGCAAGTTGGGGAGAAAGGAGATTATTCAGCTTACACTTTCACATTGCTGTTCATCACCAAAGGAAGTCAGGACAGGAACACAAGCAGGGCAGGAACCTGGAGGCAGGAGCTCATGCAGAGGCCATGAACGGGTGCTGCTTTCTGGCTTTCTCAGCCTGCTTTCTTATAGAACCCAGGACTACCGGCCCAGGGATGGCACCATCCACAATGGGCCCTTCCACCGTTGATCACTAATCGAGAAAATGCCCCACAGCTGGGTCTCATGGCGGCATTTCTTCAAGGGAGGCTCCTCTCTCTGTGAAAGCTTCAGCTTGTGTCAAGTTGACACAAAACCAGCCAGTACAGGCTCATAGGAAGATGGATGGATTTGATGGAGTATGAAGAACTGTAGCCCGCGCAGTCGTCTCGCCAGCAAGAAGACACGCGGACACTAGGTTCCTTCTGCAGCAACGTTTATTGTCTCCATCCATAGGAAAAAAGGGTCGAGCCAATAATCCGCACTGCTTATATACACCACAGCGTGCGTGTCTGCCCATGATTGGCTGTTCGCTCATTACCCTACATAATGCCCCGGGATGAGCCGTGACACAGCATCTTTTTCACTCTATGCACATGCGCAAACAGTTCTCTACGCACATGCGCAAACAGTTGTTTACTAGGAGTTAACAGCGGAAGTAGGCACCATCTTGCCATGGCGAATGCCTCTTCAGCTTCACGGCTCCCCACAAAGAACTTCGGGTGGTCAGGGGGGAAGGAAGTAAGGAAGTAAGGATACTCAGATTTACCTGATGGCAGCTCTCAGGTCAGCCCCCACTTAGCTATTCGCACATTTTTACTGGATATTGAGGCTTCTCAAGCTCCATGGGAAAGTGGTTACCAGGGGCAGGGCTCAGCTGGCTCTATGCTATTCACTCTCCAGAATGGTCCAGTGGGGGATGATCACCAGGTCAGGAAGTTGAGGGTCATGAAAAACAGAAGGCTTCTGAGGACATTTCATGGGTTATCCCTAGGGGGGTGCCTGGACTGTATTCATCAGGGTTCTGTAGACCAGGACCTGATAGAATCGCTATTTATATTGAAAGATGGTTGATTAAATTAGCTTATGTTATATGGCTGGAGACATCCAGCAGTGATCATCTGGAGCCAGAGAGAAGAACCTGAGAGTTGCTCAGCCCCCAAGGCCTAGAAGACTTCTGAAACCCCCAGGTTTTCTGTCCACTCTGGAAGCCCAAGAAGCCGGTGCTAGTATCAGTGAACGAATCAGCAGCAGCAGCAGTTAGAGCAGCAGCAGTTAGAGCAGCAGCAGCAGTTAGAGCAGCAGCAGTTAGAGCAGCAGCAGCAGCAGTTAGAGCAGCAGCAGCAGCAGTTAGAGCAGCAGCAGTTAGAGCAGCAGCAGCAGCAGTTAGAGCAGCAGCAGTTAGAGCAGCAGCAGCAGCAGCAGCAGCAGAGTAGATGACCTCACTACTAGAGAAGACCAAGACAACAAAGACAAACTTTTAAAAATTAAAAAATACCCTTCCTTCTTCCATGCTTTATCTGGGCTTCTGTAAAAAAATGTCTTCCATATGTAGGGATGAATCTTCCCATACCAATCAAAGTAGTCAGGTGACCCTCCCCTCCTCTCCCCCCAGCCCCTCATCCTCCCACCCAATACATGCCCGTAAACTGACCCAATATAGACAACCTCTCATTGAGACTCTCAGGAATCCTTCAGCGTACATTCTGGATTATCTTATATCATTTATAGAAAACTCGTTTTCTTCTGCTTACTTTTGCATGAAATCCAGGACCAGGGACAAGCTAGGCAAACTCTTTATCATTGAGCTGTGTCTCTAGCCTGTGGGGCCATGGGCTGTGCAGGCAACCTGGTCCCGATCCGAGCAAAAGGTCTGGAACTCCAGACATCAGGCGGGTGGTCATTTCCACCCGCACAGGAAGGAAGGTGTTCAACCATGCCTCCCGGGCCCCTGGCTCCTGTTGCAGTTACAGCTCCCACGGACCTCCTCCCCACCACCCCCCCAACCCTCCCCCAGGAGAGGTGTGTGATATTGGTCACGTAGAAACCGCATCAAGCCTTCCTACATGAGAGCTTCCTTCCAAGCTCTCAGTCCAAACCAATGAGAAGTACCTGCTCAAACCCTGAATCACCCTCAAAACTGTATATAAATCCTATCCAGGGAATTAAAGAAGCTCCGTCGCCCAAGCCTTTTGTTCTAAGAGCTGTAACGCTTGGGGCGAGATCACCTCTCCCTAAACGCTACCTGAAGCTGCTGCACTCCTCACTGGTTAGTGGGCCCTCCCGTTGGTCCAGCCTGACCCGACTCAGTACAGGGTGGTGGAGTAACCTGGAAAGCAAAGACAGAGGCAAAGACAGAGGTGAAGCCAGCAGCAGCAGCGGGCGGAAGCGACTTCTCCTCCCTGCCTGTGCCGGTGCTTGCTTTCCTTCGCCGGAACTCTCGCACCAAGCCGGGCCAGAGATCTCCATGAAAGCCTCTGGTATACAGGCCCACACTAGCCTATAGTAATACATTCTATTGTTTAAATAGATATTTATATATAAGCACAAAATGAGAACTTTTCAGTCTTCTGCAGGCAAATGGGGAGGCACTTGTTCAAGCCCTGTTATATTAATTAGTAAAGCTGAAGTTCAAAAACGGGGTTTCCCTTCCCTAGATAAGTTGTCCCGAATGATTGAAAGTTTTGTTCATGTGTTTGGATAAGGAAAAATAGAAATGTAAATATATGTTTATTGATTTCATACTTCAGGATCTGAGAAAGGAACACATTAGTTTTCTCTCATATTTGTCCATTGAAAAGGACAGAAAGCTTAATTAAGCTCTGCTCCCCTAACTATATCTAAACTTTCTGTTTAGATTCTAATGTTCTGTCTACCTACATACACAACTAAGTGTTGTCTGCCGCCTGGTGCTAGGAGAGGCGAAACAGCCACCACTGTGGGCACAGATGTGAGGAGCAGATAGGAGTACAGCGAGGTAGGGACCCAGAGAACAGAGACATTGACCACAGTGGAACATTCCAGCAAGATTCAGCCCTGAGCCGCGAGCGTGGCCTCCTCCAGCTCAGCCCCTCATCACTGTTAGCAAATGCTTGAGAGCGGCTCTCAGAGACTCTGTGCTTCGGTTAAGTAAATACAGGCTTAGGGTCAACCATCAAGGACAGGTGGCAGGCTGTGCTCCTGGGGTCAAGGTTAGTTGTAACTCCCACGTGAAATGGCTTCGTTGTGGGCCACGGCCTCACCCACCCCGTGCACACATACTGGATTTGTCTTGGAGTCCGTGTTGGTTTTTTTTTTTTTTTAACTGTTTTTCAGGTGGTAGTAGTGAACCGTGGTTGAAGGTTCTTTAGATTATCTTCTCACAGACAAGTTTCATCCTTGAAGCAAACCCAGGAGACAGGCAGAGGCAGACCAGCAGCCTTGAACCCTGCCTTGGCAGTCAGGGATAGAAGCTGTGTGTGTCTGATCCTCAGGCTTCGGGACTGTCCAGGCACAGACATCCCACAAGTGTCGATGCCGGGGGCATCGACATCTAGAGACTTCCAAGTACACAGTCCCTCGTCCGGATCTCCTTTAAGGTCGTTCAGCCGAGCTCTGTCCCACTCAAAGCACTGTGCTAGGGGGTTGGGAGCGAACAGGATAGA
This sequence comes from Mastomys coucha, assembly GCF_008632895.1. Taxonomy (NCBI): domain Eukaryota; kingdom Metazoa; phylum Chordata; class Mammalia; order Rodentia; family Muridae; genus Mastomys; species Mastomys coucha. Next base: position 75,916,181 of record NW_022196891.1, on the reverse strand, counting down.
GGAGAGTTTAGACTTAGGAAACTGAAGGTCCGTGCTTGGCTTTAGTAAACGTACGCTGAACTATGGCTTACGCACATCCACGTAAACTACGGCCCACAAGCTCAGTGCCACATTGCCCTATGTACTCTCAGGCCTGCCCCTGCCTCAGCGTGTCACAACTTGCTGTCCTTCTCCCTATGACCCTTATCTGCTACTCCTTCACCTCTCGCAGCCCTCTATCCAAGACCATCCCCTGGACGTATCCTTTAAAGCCCAACCTCCACCCCTAGCCCTCCTTCCTCGGTCTGGCCATTCTCTTCTGTGCAAACATGATTGGCTGGCTTGTCTTTCTGCTCCACCCCAGTGCTTACTGCAGCTCCTAGTAAGCACCCATTACACGGTAATAGAGTTAATGAGTGATCAAATTAATTAATTTCAGGATCGAGGAGGGCCGTGCCGCAGAGCTCCAGTAGCCAGAGGTCCAGGAGATGTGCGTGTTGGGTTCCACTCGTCACAAACCAGGAGGCTTAGAACAATACAGACTTTTATTGTACACTTCTCTAGGTCAGAGGCCTGACCCTGTCTCTCTACGTAAGAATCAAGGCATCCATCCACAAGGCTGCCTTCCACAGGCTGCCTTCCTTCCCACTGACCGCAGGCGAGAGTCTGCCGGCTTGCTCTTCCAGTCTCTGGGGCCGCTTATATTCCTTGACTCATTCAATTCACCATCTTTAAAGCTAGCACCTGCTCCTCATGGGCTGGAGTGTGCAAAAACTGAGCTGCTACTTCCCCTCCTGCCTCTTCAAACTGACCGTACACACACACACACACACACACACACACACACACACACACACACACACACACTGACTTCCTCTTCAGCCTCTCTCTCCTACCTTTAAAGGTTATCATAATTATATTGGATAATCTGGAATAGTTTGTGGTTTTATAATCATCTGCAAAGAACTCAGTCCCATCTACAACTCGGTGCTCTCTGCCAGGGAGTTCTGGGCAGTCAGGACATGGATTCCCCTTTGAGATCTACTTTTCGGTCCACTAGAGGGATTGACAAGCAAGAAGTTTTCTTTAGAGCAGTGGTTCTCAACCTGTGGGTCGTAACTCCTTCGGCAAACCTCTGTCTCCAAAAATATTTGCCTTGTGATTCATAAAAGGAGCAAAATTACAGCTATGAAGTAGCTATGAAAATAATCTTACGGTTGTTGTCACCACAACATGAGGAACTATGTTAAAGGGTTGCAGCCTTAGGAAGATTGAGAACCACTGCCTTAGAGCCTAGGACTCGAACTACCATTTAATAAATATAAAACGGGCACATTTATTCAGGGATGACTGTGGCAGCTGAAGAGGGAGGAAGAGAGGGTCAAACCGAGACTTTATGAACATGAACTTAGAGCAGGCACACTGAGGGGGACTGGTGCGCACCTCTCCACAGACATTCGCTCCCTCTGTCCCTTCTGTGTACATGAAGAGCTGGGTCTGCCTGGACATATGTGGAGTCTTTTTCAAAGCCCCCTTCTGTTGTGCGTTCACATAGCACAGACAGAGAACAGATGGAGCCCTGGTTCGCAGTCACACGGCGCTCACTTCCGTGTGCACAGCATCTACCTCAGCTGCACATGGGATCTTGTTCTCCTGGTCTTCACTGCCTTCAGGGTTTTTTTTTTTTTTTCCTAACCCTAACACCTAGGTGATGTGTATCTTCCTACTGACAACACAGAACTTTATTCCCACAGTGGTCCTCACAGGGACTGGCCTGTCCCCAGGGAGGCACATTGAGAGTCTCCAGGAAGATGTTGGCCCTTCACCTTGACTCTCCCCAACTCTTGCTATGACACCACACAGAGCAATGTGGGTACCAAATGATGGATTGAGTGGTGTTTGAGGTGTGTTTCTATCCTCTGATTGGCCTCTTTGCAGCAGCACTGTCCAACAAGACATCCCGTGGGTTATAGCACTGTCCGGTGTGCTGTCCAATTGGCCACAGGCTCTTGAAAGGTGGCGAGTACAGCTGCGGAGCTGGGCACTTTGCTGCGTGTAGTTTTAAGCAACTTAGGTTGCCATAGCCACAAGTGACAAGTACCCACTCTGATGGATGACGCAAGGAAGTGACAACTTGCTGAGCATGCCAGGGAGGCCACAGTGAGATTTGTGGGGAACACAGCCTTTGGGGAGCAGACCACTTAAGCTTTGCTTTGTGGTTTTATGTGGTTTAGTTTTTTGTAGTTGTTTTTGTTTGTTTGTTTTGGCAAATCATGTCTGAGTTGAGTTTCACACTCAAAGCTTTATCCATGGAATACTGGGCATGCAGGGGTTGGGGGTGGGGAATAGCAAGTGCCATGTGACCTGACATGGAATACTGGGCATGCAGGGGTTGGGGGTGGGCAGTGACACCAGGCTTTCTTCCTGCTGCTTTTATGATTGCTTTCCAGTATCTTAAAGACCAGGGGGACTTCACTGTCTGGTCCAGGGTGTAGACTGTGTCCATGCCCTACCCATGAATACACACAGGGATGGCCTTGCCTATGTAAGAGCTGCATGAAGATGGAGTGGGACAGTATTGGTAACACAGCACAGTGCCACACATCTACCTGGTACCCAGCGCTCTTTGGAAGAAAAATACTTGTTTTTTTTATTTTTAATTATGTGTTGTGCACATCTTTGAGTCCTGGTGTCCTTGGAGTCTAGAAGAGAGCACTGCATCACCCAGAATTGGAGTTACAGTGGTTGTGAGCCGTCCACCATAGGTACTGAAAACCAAGCTGAAGTCCTTTAGAACAGCAAGTGTTCTTAACCATTGGACCACCCAGCCCCTCAAATAACAGCTTTATTTTAAAAGTCTCTCTCTCTCTCTCTTACACTTTCCTAAAAACAGGTTTATTGATGTATAAGTCACGTTATTATTCTGTTTGCTGGGTTTACAACCTGTAGACCAGTGGGTTTTAGTCCCTTCAGAGAGTTGTACAGCCAGCGAAGTGGTCAGTTTTAGAACATTCTGATTATCTGCGAAGGAATCGTGACCATTAGCAGTCAGTCCCCAATTCACCCAGTTGCCCTAGCCCCAGTCAACCCCCTGTTTACCTTCTGTCTCTATGGATTTCCCAGTCTACGCATTTCATGTGAAAAGAATCATGTCTTTTAAGAGTTGTTTATTATATTTTTATTTATTTTATTAGAGAGAGGGGGGAGAGAATATATGCATGTTATGGAAGACATGTGGAGATCAGAGGGCAACTTAAGGGTCAGTTCTCCTCTTCTCCCATATGGGTCCCGGGGCCATCAAGTGTGGCAGCATCTATATTGACCCACTGAGCCATGCTACCAGCCCAAAAATGACTGTCTCCTTTCACTCAAAATAATGTGTTTTCAGGTGCATCAATGTTATAGCATACACTAATACTTAGTTAATTTTATTATGAGTAATATTCTGTCATACTGTCTTTATTTATCTGCCCGTCATCAGACAATGGACATTTCAGTTGCAGCCATTTTGACTATTATGGGCTACAGATACTTGTGCACAATTCTTACTGAGCATTCTCTCCTTTCTCGTGGTTGCCAGCCTAGGAGTAGAACTGAGACGATAAGACCATTGGTAGTGCGGTGTTTCTGTGTTTGTTAGAAGCTTCATAACAAACATCAGCAGATATCAGCAATGTGGGCACTAAACCGCACACGGACTCGGCATCATGGTAAGAAGCACAAATAGGTCAACTGTTTGAGGAGCTGAGAAGCCCATTTCTCAAAGCCACACCACTTGCCGTACATTTCCACCTGTGGACATCAGCCTCCAGCCCCTCTATACCCCTAAGGACACCTCCTGTTCCTTACTCCTCCGCAGCAAGTCAGAGCTCTGTTGCTGGGCAGGAGGTGGCACCTCCCTGTGGTTTTGAATTGAATTTCCCTAATAATTAATGATGCCGAGTGCGTTTTTTTTTTCGTGTGCCCATAGGCCATCTGTTTGTCTTGCTTGGAGAAATGTCTGTTCGAATCCTTTGCCCGTGTTTTAACTCGGCCATTTGTCTCCTCC
>NW_022196891.1:75906248-75912127 GCF_008632895.1 Mastomys coucha | reverse complement strand
CCCCCGGTCTCCCCATTTGGCCGGAGCAGGATGCTGATATGCTAACGGGTGACAAGCAAATATGGAAGGAGGTTCAAGAGTCTCTGAAGAAAATCGAAGAGCTGAAGGCGCACTGGAGTATCTTTTCACCTGCAGGCCCAGCTCGCACTGTTGGTTGCTGCTTTGCCGGAAGCTTGGAGTCAGTGGGGCTAGGGCAAGGTCTGAAAGTGCAAATGCTGTGTCTGGGCCCAGCCAGCAGTGTTGGGGGGAGCCACCCTGGGAGACCGCAGTAAGGTTGGCACAGAGGCAGTACAAAAACCTTACCACCAGTTAATAGTATGGCCCAGTAATACCATTGATTGGATCCCTTACTAACAGTGACTATACTATCAGTGTACTGATAGAAGGGAGATAAGTTATAGGAGTTTTGTTTTCTCTTTCTTCTCCTCTGTGTGCAAAAGGTAAAACTCCCTCCCTCCTATAACCTCTTTCATCTCTGGAAAGGAATGTGTGAATCCTTATAACTTAACACTACTGAGCCTCAGACCTACAAACCAGCCAGGAAAACAGTGGGGTCTCCATTATACATTTGGAGGGGGGGCATAAATGATAAGGAACACAAATAGGTCAAAGTTCAGAGCCGAGAGAGACAGCATGTGATGGCATCTAGGAATTACTGTGTAGCGGCGACTCCCAAATCAGGGATTCAGGTAGACAGCGGCTGTGATGGGCAGAAGGCATCAGAGCCTCCATAGAGGATGCCATGCGTACACAAGCGTGATGGGGAACTGCAGGTAAGAAAGAGACTGTAGGCTCTGAAGCGATCACCAAGGGGTCATCAGACACTTTGGAATGACCACACCCCAGGCAGGAATGAAATCTGCAAGTAAGCTATCCAATCAATAACGTTAGAGAGTCGTGAAGGACAGGGAGGGTAGGGAGGTGAGCCGTTCTCCTTTCAATAGTGAATTACAGAAATCCGTAGCTCAGTGAGTCTGTTAGGAGTCTGAGCAGTGAACTTCCACTTGGTTAATAAGAAGTAGAAAAGGTGGCTGCCAAGTCCAGGTGGCTGTATGGATTTACTACTAGATGTAAAGTTTGCATCTAGATTTCACTGGAGGGTTTGAAAGGAAGTAGTCGGGACATTTGGATACTAGCAGATCCAAGCATCTTCCTCAATGATTAAATGACACCAATGTCACTGGGGGGGGGGGGGTCTGTCTCCTCCACCTTTGATTCAGTACTTAGAAGAGACTTTCCAAGCATGTATAGAGATAGAAGGGGAAACAGAGGAGAGACGGTAGAATCAAGAGCATGGTGATTTGAATGGCTATTGAATTTCAGAAGATGAGCTTCAACAAGAGTGTGTATAAAGCCTTCTATTTGGGGCAAGAAGTTGAAACACATATATCGGCATAAATCTTGACAGCTGAACACACAAAAGGACCCCATTGCTTTGGTAAATAGTGAAATTTAATAAAGTGTACGAGTAGGTTAAAACTCTCCCGAGACAACTGTGATCCTGAGCTGTAGTCATAGAAATTCAGAATATGAAATAAGAAAGGAGGTAGGTAGCACAGGGCTGATCCTATGTAGAATCCCATAGCCATCCAGTCTGGGTATGGCTCATTGGTCGGCCTGTAGAGAAATTAAATTCGTTCGTTATGGGGAGCGGAACGGTAAGGAGGAATTTGGAACCCTGCTTGGCAGCTTGATGGAAGGTGTGGGAAAACAGTTGACGTTCATAGACTCGAAGTTGCTGTTCGGCCGTGGAGTCTCGTTCCCTGAGGTCCTACACAGCCGAAGTCGGGCCAGAGAGGACCCCGGAGCCTTGCAGACCCACCTGGATGAGACTTAGGTAGAAACTGATTCTGCCAGGTATATTTGGGTAGTCCTCAGGCACCTCGTGACAGAGGCAGAAGTGACAAGGCACAGTCTAGCATTCACAACCCCCCACACAGTGGGGATGGTAATTATAAGAATCACGGTGCTCTAGTTCTCAGAGTCCCAGGGTGCCTCTCTAGAGGAGTGTGGCTGACACTTGAGAGGGGAGGCCTACTGTTGCTAAGGATGATTACCACCCAGCGAAGGTAGCGCCTATTCATCGCTACCTGCCCCAGTGTCCTGGATTTCCGAATGAAAGACACACACAACACACACAGCTTTATATTTTAATATGCCCTAAGCATCTCAATGGCAGGCCACTTCCAAACCTCCAAGAGGCTAGCACATGTTCCCCTCCGATATTCCTGAGTTATTATTTACTAAAGTCTATATTCCATCTTTGCTGCCCTAGACCCAATGGGGGCGTGTGGAGTGCTGGGGCCACTCTTCTCTGGCTCTTACTTGATTGACATGCCTCTCTTCTGCAGTTCTCAGTCCTGGACCTTACTCCTTTCCCAGCACAGTGATTCTAAATCCTCCTTCTCTCCAGTCCCCTTGCCCGCTAATCCCAAAGTCCCACCTCTGTCTCCCTGCCCAGCCGCAGCCATTGTTTACCAATCAGAACCAACTGGGGGCAGGGATCCTCAGCATGGGCGGGATTCTCCTGCAGTTTTGGGAACCCAATTAACATATTACAAGTGTTATACAAACTTTGGTGAACATTCATACAGGGAGAGAAAGAAAGTGGGGTGGGGAGAGAGAGAAGAGAAAGAGAGAGACAAAGATAGAGACAGAGGTTAAGGCTTTTTAAAGGAGGTGATGGCTGTACTGTATCTGGGGAGGTGAATGGGACTTTAGGCCAGCCATGAAGGAGAGCATCTCAGAGGGAAGAAACATGCTGATACACAGAAGGTGACATGACGTGCTGCTGCTGCATGCCACCCATGAAGAAAGAGGCTACCAGGAATGGGCACAGAGTTAGGTTTTATGCAAAGTGGCCCAGAATGATACTAGGCAGAGTAGCATCGCTAGGCAGAGTAGCATCGCTAGGCAGAATAGCATTGCTAGATGCTCACAGACCTTGCTCTGGCATCCTGTCTTAAGAAGCTGAACTAATTCCCAAGTGACGTCATTCCCATGTCTGTCGGTCTGTCTGTCGGTCTGTCTGTCTGTCCGTCCCTCCCTCCCCACCCTCCTATAGTCATTTGGAGCATTCCTGTGCTCGGGTCTCTTTAGCTCAGAGCCCAGCACCTCAAAAGATGAGTGGTTATAGGTGCCACAAGTGGCAAGGCTAAATCTGAGCAGATATATGACTGCACTGACTTAGGAAGAGACTTGGAGCTAAGCTTGTCCCTCCCTCTGGTTGCCCTGGAGCAGGTTACATGAGAAGTCTTACCTTGTCTGCCAGGAGACAGTTGCCAACATTGTGGAGGGAAGTTGGTGTGAAGTCCCTTGCTGCTTGGTGGGGGTTGTAGATGTGTTCCTATGAGTGAGTACGGAATATCACATCTGGTTTCCACTTACAAGGCATCCCACCTCAGCCTCTTGATGAGGCAGAGCACATGATGGAAATGAGTAGACAAGTAACAATGGGGATCCGGCAAGCGATGTTACAACAAGACCCAAGCCTTGCCACAGTGATGTCTGGCATTGTGTAAGAGACAGCCATTCCTCCTGACAGTTTGTCAAACATCTAATCCTGGAATGAAAAGCCACAGAGGTTAGCACGGCAATCTGTTTCAAAATCAGCAGATTGCCTAAGAAACTGCTTTCCCCCCAACCTCTGGGGGATTCGCTCAGCAAACTTGAAACATCCGTGTCACACGCATACAAAGGAAAATCACCAACTGTCAATAACTTCAAATCACTGCGTCACTACACGAACCTCTTCTGGGATCAGAGCCAGGACTCACCCTAAGAGGTGACATCAAGGGCCCTCAGCCTGAAATTCTCCCCAAGGAAATGGAGCTCTGGAGTAAGGTGGCGGGCCTCAGCTGAGAGGAAACGTCTCTCCTGGGAGCTGCATAGATTCCTGGTTCCCAGGTGTGGCTTGGTGCTGGAAGGACCCACTGATGATGTTTTAGGAACAGGGCTCTGCAGGCACCAGCAGTGGAGAGGGAGATTTTTGCTAGGGAGAGGAGTGAACGAGCTTTGTACCCCTGGGCTCTCGGTGTACACAAGCCTTAGGGTGAGGCTTGCTGTGTTGGGACACTGATGAAGAGGCCTGAGTCAAAGTTGAGGGGAAGGGCCTGCGACGTGGAGTTGTGAAGAGACAGGAGTGGAGGAGAAATGGCTCCCGTCTTCCCTCCTCTCCCCCTCAGCGTCTCAGGCTCAGGGCTTGTGACCAGAAGGGAAGAGGAAGTTACTCACATCTCTGCCATATGCTCTGCAAACCCCAGGAAACTCTCCAGCCATAGTCACGGCCCCCAGAGGATGCCACCTAGCTCATGAGAGGACAAAAAAAGAGTTCCCTCCATTTCTAGACTCATTGTTCCATTTGATTTTTACTGAGACGATTTCTTTTCAGCCTACCTCGAAGCTTTTGACTCAAAGCTCCAGCTCTGATGAAAGATACGACTAGCTTAGGTTTGAACCAAGCTTTATCGATGATGAGGCTCTATATACCGTTTCTTCTGTAGTTTGAATCTTCAAATGTTTTTTTCCCAAATGGATTTCTAACATCAAAGCAGCATAGTGCCGAGCTAGAGTGGTGGGAGGGGGCAGGGAGACGCTCAGGGTCAACATAACAGGGTGGCAGAGCGTGATGACCCCAGCTGAGTCCTGCACGTGCACACGCACCTTCAGTGGACCTTCATGTCTCCAGTACTCCAGCTGCCCCTCTAAGAGGATGGAGTTTCCATCTGCAAAGATGAGGATAGGAGGCTGGAGCAGATAGCACACACCTTTAGGCCCAACTCCTCGGGAGACCAAGGCAGATGGGTTAGTGGAGCCAGGGTCTGAGGCCACCCTGGGGAGCATGAAGCAACACATGGGGAATGGAATATCACCGAGGCTCCACGAAATTAATTACAACCTTAGTTGGTACATGGTTAATCAGAAAGTCAGAGCTACTAAGTAATGGGTCCCCTTGCTCTTAAGGTAGCATTTTCCCTTGTTCAAGGTGCACTTAAATAACTCCTCTTAATAATTTCTTTCCTTCTTCCTTTCCTTTTTTAATATTAGAAGAGATAACCGAATTGCTTTTATTTATTTATTTATCTATCTATCTATTTATTTTTATCTATTTATTTTTATTGAGACCAGACCAGGCAGTCCTCTGCTGTGTATGTGTTGGGAGCCTCAGTCCAGCTAGTGTATACTGCCTGGTTGGTGATTCAGTGTTTGAGAGATCTCAGGGGTCCAGGTTAATTGAGACTGCTGGTCCTCCTATGGGGTCACCCTCCTCCTCAGCTTCTTTCAGCCTTTCCCTAATTCAACCACAGAGGCCCCCAGCTTCTGTCCCTTGGTTGGGTTTAAGTATCTGCTTTTGTCTCAGCCAGATGCTGGTAGGGCCTCTCAGAGGACTCCTGTCTGTAAGTACATCATAGCATCAGTAATAGTGTCAGGCCTTGGGGCCTCCCCTTGAGATGGGTCCCAATTTGGGCCTGTCATTGGACCACCTTTCCCTCAGGCTTTTCTCCATTTTTGTTCCTGCATTCCTTCCTTCCTTCCTTCCTTCCTTCCTTCCTTCCTTCCTTCCTTCTTTCCTTCCTCCTTCTCTTCCTTCCTTCCTCCCTCCCTCCCTTCCTTCCTCCCTCCCTCCCTCCCTTCCTTCCTTCCTTCCTTCCTTCCTTCCTTCCTCCTTCCCTTCCTTCCTTCTTTCCTTCCTCCTTCCCTTCCTTCCTTCCTTTCTTCCTCCCTCCTTCCCTTCCTTCCTCCCTCCCTTCCTTCCTTCCTCCCTCCTTCCCTTCCTTCCTTCCTTCCTTCCTTCCTTCTTTCCTTTCTCCTTCCCTTCCTTCCTCCCTCCCTCCCTCCCTTCCTTCCTTCCTTTCTTCCTCCCTCCTTCCCTTCCTTCC
>NW_022196891.1:75896011-75905726 GCF_008632895.1 Mastomys coucha | reverse complement strand
CCTCCCTCCCTCCCTTCCTTCCTTCCTTCCTCCCTCCCTCCCTTCTTCCCTCCCTTCCTTCCTTCCTTCCTTCCTGTTTGTTTCTCTTTCTCTCTATGTGGTCCTGGCTGTCCTAGAACTCACTCTGTAGGCCACACTGGCCTGGAACTACCAACTGCCCCTGCCTACCAAGTGCTGGGATTAAAGGTGTGCACCATCACACCCAGACTTTAATATTTTCTTTCAGTGTTTAGGTTTCAAGTAAGAATACATGTAATCCAGTTAAGTATAGGTTTGGATCGCCTTGTTTTATAATAAACAAATGCGTTTTTTCAGAAGGCGGCACCAGCCGCAGGCCTGTGCACGGGTGTGGGTTAGGCTCCATGCATGCCCAGGACTTGGATGAGTCAGGAGCAAACGCGTGCTTCTCCTTTCTCTGAAGGGATTCTCTTAAACAGAAATAATTCCACAGTAAATAATTGGAAGCGGAACTTAACCTTTAGTCCAGTTTAATAAACACCTTCACTCACTTCTCAACTAAGTTAAGGAAAGATATACAAGTATGAAGAAGGACTGTTTGTTTCTTTGGGAGTTTTAATTCTCTTAAAGTACAGGCTGGGCTAGAGAGCCGTTTGCTGGTGTAAACAAAATTTATCTCGCTAAGATGCCACTTGAATGTGTTTTTGTCTCTCAAGTACGTTTCCAGGCTGCTCCTCTATGCAAAATACTGGGCACCTCCCCCCCTCCATGCCTAGAAGCTCTTCAGCTCCTTAGAAGGCTCCGCTTACCTCTGTGTTTTCTTGATAAAGACAATGAGTCCCTTAACTACATTAATAACAGAGTGGGAACAGGTTCTGGCCCTGTGCCAGGAGATCATAACCAGCAACTCCGAGCGGCTTCCCGACATCAACATCTACCAGCTGAAGGTGCTCGACTGTGCCATGGACGCCTGCATCAACCTGGGGATGCTGGAGGAGGCGCTGTTCTACGCCATGCGCACCATGGAACCGTACCGGTGAGTGCAATGCAGGGCTGGGACACAGCTGCCTCCGCTGTGGGCACCGGATGGGGTGGCCACTGTTAAGTCATTCTGACTGATATAAGACTGCATTCCTATCAAGCATTCCCACCAGCGTTTACCACATGAAACCAAGCCTTGTCTCCCGTCATTCCCGTCTCTTCACACATCCATCAGTCACCGGCAAAGGTGCTTCTAAGATCCTGGCACTCTGCTTGTTTTGAAATGAGTTAAATCCTGTTGCTGTGTGGAATGGGTGATCATAATACGGTGTGAGGCCTGCAGTGCAAGGACAAGAAGGGAGGGGCCAAAGAGGAGCACGTGACTCAGTCCTCTCTCAGGACCGCCAGTGCGGGTGAAGGAGGTAGACGTGATGCTCTGAGGTTGACAGTGGTGGTGGGTCTCCTCTGTTTGTCAGAATGGCTGTTTGTCAGAGCGGTTGTGTGCACACTGTTGGCCCTTGTAGCCATCTTGTGACCAGGTAAGAGAATGGAGGCGACTCTTCTCCAGTGCGTCATTGCATCAGAGAGGAAACTATTGGTGAACTATGGGTAATTCATTACATTGTGTGCTGTGCACGCACGCAAGTGTGTGTATGCATGTGGCATGGTGTATATGTGTATGTATGTGTGTGTGTGTGCACATGGCGTCGTGTGTGTGTGTGTGTGTGTGTGTGTGTGTGTGTGTGTTTGTGTGTGTGTGTGTGTTTGAAGGCAGGACCTAGCTCTGTGGCTCAGGCTAGCCTCCAACTTGTAATTCTCCTGCCTCAGCCTTCTTTCCTGTCCTGGGCTACAAGAATATGCCACCATACCAGATGGAGAGATACTTTTTTGTGCCTACACTCAGCTCCTCCAGGTGTGTCTGTGCTTGCCCCTAGGTGGTCTTATAATGTGGAAGAGCTCTGAGGGGAAAAGGCCAAAGGTTTGGACAGTGCAGCGACCGTTTTCCCTGGGCGAAGAAGAGGAATTGAGGCTGAGAACAAGCCATGGGGGGTGGGGGGAGGAGGAATGCAGAGCTGATGAATACTCTGAGATTAGAGGTACCCAGTACCCAGCACAGGACAGGTAGCCACAATGAAGACAGTGGATACATGGGATGGAAAGGGGACAGTGTTTGCAGAGCAGGACACCTTTCCTGGAAGATGTAAACTTCCCCATTTTACAGATGATGCATACATGGCCTAGCCAAAGAGGGTGGGGCACGGGGAGAATCCAGGTCTAGACCTATGGGACCTGGGACAACAGGTTCAGGGAGTGGTTGGAAGTGAAGTAAGGTGGGGCACTACCTGTCCCCACTGGAGGGAAGCCTCCAGTGATAGACGTCAGGGAGGGGAAATTACCTCGATCTGCATGTCAAGAACAGAGGCAGGTTGAAGATCTAGGCTGTCAATATTGAAAGAGTTAGCCATCCCGTGTGTGACCCTAGGTCAGCAGTCAGATCTGGGTCAAAACTAGTTGTGGGCTGAGAAGAACCCAAAGATAGCCAAGGCCCCCGTAGACAGGTAGGTGTCAGAGACCCACAAGCCAGCCAGCAGCTCCAGACCCAAGGGTGTTTCCAGACTTTGGCAGGTGGCTAGCTGCTTTTGTTTCCTTGTGGTGAACAGCTTTGGGGCTGTCTGTGAGTCAGCTCTAATCTAACGTGTAAGATGCCGCCTGGAGGGCTGAGACCAGAGACTTTCCCATGAGCAGTGGAATGTCTGTTCAGGGTGAGGAATCTTGTGGGTTTTCTGAAAGAATGAATCGAATACAGAGAGATAAGGCCCGCTCTCTCAGAGTCGTACCCAGCGTTGACGTGGCGGGCAGTCTGTGATGGTTGGCTCAGTCTCTGAAGGCTGGGGCCCGGCCTCCGGAGCCCAGAACACAGGCAGCACAGTGAATGGATGGACCCAGGCCAGGAGCTGCAGACTGAGAAACTCTGCCTTTCTGTAAGGCTCTGTGGCAGCACCGGTCCCGGTCCCCCATCCTTGGCTGGGCTGGCTGGCCTGTGAAGCAGATTCCTGCCTCATCCCTTCACTTTGCCATCTAGTCTCCCCTGCCAAGGCCAGCTAGTAAGCTGTAGTAGTTCTGACTGCATTTTGAATCCTCTTTTGTACGTGTGCACAGGGACTTCTGCACAGGCTTGACCCAGCCCCACTCAGCCGTCAGTTTGGCCGGCGGGCACTCAAGTCAAACAGAAACTGTCTGCATAGGTGGAGGCCAGTGAAGTATCCCCCACAGCATACTCCCTCGTGTGTGAGAAACTTCCGATTACTTTTTTTGGCGGCGTTGGCCAGTCACGTTCTCCCTGTAAATGCGTGTTCTGTGCTTGTGCATAAAGACAGGTTTTCAAGCCTGCCTCAGTGTCTCCTCCCTAGGGCTCTATGAGGGATTGCTCTGCAGCACCCTGCCCTGGTCCACGTCCAGTGAGTAGATGTGGCCATCAGAGGGACTGTAGAGCCAACACAGTGAACAGTCTAGAGACAACACGGTTATGAGACTCAAGGACCACACTTTGCCCTTTCCCTTTTTAGCTCAGGACATGTAAAAATGGCGATCACAGACCAACGGGTGAGATATCCCATGAGCCCCTGACAACCTCGGGACAGTAAGGGAATGGGAAGGTGGCGATGGCTTTCATGGGCTGTCAGTTAAGGACTGACAAAAGGACTAGCAAAAGGGCAGTTCTCTTCTTGTCAGTGAGAATGGGCTTGGCAGGAGGAGAAGAAAAGTGGGGCTGGAGGCTGGCCACCATGACGTGTTTATGAGTAAGGAGGTATCCATAACCCAGAGAGTGCCAACATTACACGGTTGTGACACCACCTGCCATTTTGCTAGTCCTCCACAGTGGCCTGTGGCTGCTCTAGGCCGGCCTTCGCTGCCATTTAGCCAAGGACACAGGCAGTTAGCAAGGCCCAGGTCACTGAGCTGTGACTGGATTGCCATCTGCAGGAATAATTTGACAATGTCAATGTGCTATTTGCTGTGCCTGGATTGAGGTCAAGTCTTGACTGAGCACTTTGTCAGTCGTGACCTTGAGTAAGCTTGAACTGCTGACCTTGGAGGACAGTGTGTGCAGATGTCTTTGTCCAGCCCACTGCCTTCAACCCCCTGCTCTGTGACTCACTTATCTTTACCCAGTAGATCTTATTTAACTTTATGGTGCAATTTACTACAGACCTTTTTTTTTTTTTTATTTTTTAAACTCAGTCTTCCACAAGGCAAATGTCTGTATACATACCTCATTCTCTTAACAGATGTATGCTGTGCCATCTCAGAATCGTGCCGTGGTTTGATTTCCAGTCCGTTCACTGTGTCAAACCATGCAACGATTCGGATCAAACCATTTGATTCCTCTGTGTGAGCTGAGGTGGTCAAATCCTCATGGCATATGCGTGGCATAGCATGTCAGTAAAATTCCTAACTGCACTCCTGCTCTAATATAAGTCATGCTCATTTCAAATTTGGGTAGTTGTCATCCCCAAATTGTATCCTACCCACGACAAAGTCACTTTGTTCTCAAGGGAATATGAATAAGATGAATCTGTTCATGTATTATCATCTTCATTATTATTAAGTAGTAGTAGTTATAATAGTTGCCCTGATCTAAATTTATTCCAAAATATATCAGGGCCTTCTCCTCCCCCTTAAGCAAAGCCTAGGGTGAGATTGTTGATATTCACTTTGGTCACAAATAGTACTTTTGTGTCCCTGGAAATGACACAGTGTGGGCCCCCCGGGGGCAGTGCAGAGAAGAAGCAATGGAAAGAACACTGGAGGCCCGGGTGCAGATGTCCACGGTCCTGTGCCATAGAGAGTTGCGAGAAGGGGGGTGTGCCTGGGAGAGGACGCCAAAGGAACAGGACTGCAGCTCAGATGGGCGTCTGTACTTTCTTGTCAGTGAGAATGGGCTTGGCAGGAGGAGAAGAAAAGTGGGACTGGAGGCTGGCCGCCATGACGTGTTTACGAGTAAGGAGTTATCCGTAACCCAGAGAGCGCCGGCATTACACGGCTGTGGCACCACCCGCCATTTTGCTAGTCCTTTTGTGACTAGCCCATCACTTCTGGGGTTTCTCAAGAGAACAGTTAACTGAGAGCCCAAGGAAATGGCCGGACCAGTGAGGAATACAATTTTCTCCTCGGATCAAGTGCCTTTGTTTCCTGTGATTCGTTGACTGATCTGAACATTTCATTCATTGTTCGGTCTCCTTAAAGCCTGGTATAGACTGGCTGTCTACAGCTAAGGCCTTCCCTATAGCATCACTAGCCCTGGTATAAGCTGACTGTCTACAGCTAAGGCCTTCCCTATAGCATCACTAGCCCTGGTATAGACTGGCTGTCTACAGCTAAGGCCTTCCCTATTAGCATTGCTGGCCCTGAATGCCAGTTTGGCATCAGTCTGCTACACTCTGACATAACCTTGTAAATTATTTCACTCAGGAGGCCTTAACAACACATTCTCATCATGTCCCCACATGGCACCCCACATGGTACAGGGCTGCCCCAGAGGTTTTTCTATCTGTCTCAGTCTCTTTTTATAAAGCCGCAGCATTGGATTAGGGCCCACCAAGAAGGCTTCATTTTAACCTAATTACCTCTTAAAAAAAAAAAAAATCCTAGCCCCAAATGCTGCCTCATTTTGAGGTCTGCAAATAAGGGATTAGAGAAGGATTAGAATTTAGCCCATTTTCTTGGCGGCCAATGTGCAGCTAAAATGCTGGCTCCTCCCTGTTTGTAAAAATTACCTGTCCCAAGGATTGGTCCCTCTGCATCTATTTTTTCACGGGTGTGGGCCTAGTAGTCACCTGTCATTCTTGGAAAAAAAAAAATAGCCTTTTAGCTTGTAGGGCCTCTGAGTTCAGGAGCTCCAAGGGTATGCCACAGCCTTTGTCAGCATGGGTAGGAGCAACTAGATTCACCCAGGACACTAGCTGGCCAAGGAGGGAAGCCAGCACCTTCACCCACTGCCTGCCCTCAGCTCTGGTTACTCATGCTCCAGGACGGAGTCTCACTGCTGAGCTCTGCGGCTTCCTGTGCCAGCTCATGGGGCGGACTGCAGAACCCTGTTGTCTGCCTGTCTGGCTTGTCCTGGTGGGCAGTCTTTCTTCCCGGCATTCTCTACTCTATGCTGGGTCACAAATGCCAATGCCCCTTTCTTTCAAATCCCATCATGGTGGACAAACAACCAAGAAGAAGCCATTCTCCACTCTTGGGGCCAGACCACCGGAAACATGTACTGTTTTGTGTTCAGCTGTGTCTAGGAGCAGTGCGTGAGAAATTATCTCCAGGCTTCCTACTCACAAGAATATTCCCAGAATAAACACATTTTCCATCTCCATTCACTTTTTTCCCTCTTACACTTGCCCCAAGGTGTTACAGAAGCTCTTTGGCTCTCCTGACAGAAAATCTTCCCTTTCTTATTATGACAAATTGTAGCATGAGCAAAGGGAGACGGATCTGAGGGAATCTTTGGGGATGCGGTGTCTTCCTCCCATTGAATCAATCTTGTGGTTGGCTGCCCTTACTGCTAGCTACAAAGCTGCCATTTCTCTTCCTTTTCTACCTCTTGGAGGAGAAAGTAGGCCGTGTGTGTGTGTGTGTGTGTGTGTGTGTGTGTGTGTGTGTGTGTGTACAAAAAAATAGATATAATGTTGAAAGGCTTAAAAATGTTTAAACTAATTTGAAGTACATGTGAAGCTTATACTTTATGAATATAAAAATTTGGTCAGTACATATATTCCATGCCACTTGTTTGTATATTCTGAATAAAATCCATATTGAGTTCTTTTAGAAATTCCCCAAGGTTGGATGAATGGACTATCAACTAAATTGCACAAAGAAAACTGATTTCTCAAGCCTCATAAATGCGATGAGAAAAGAGAATGATGATAACATTTGTAAAGAGCAGTAAGAGGTCCTTGAGAGAAATGAGAAGATGGCGCTGAGCAAATGTCCTTCAAACTCGCAGTTGCAGCTTTGGAGATGGCCAAGTTATTCTGAGCAAGAAAAACAACCTCTGAACTAGTTAATAAAAAGCCCTTGAGCTTGTTAAAGCAGACTGCCATGAAAAAATGGTTAATATTCTCATTGTTCAATGTATCCAAGGAAAGAGGCGCAGCCAGCTGCTAAGGTAGACAATGGGCGACCAGAATCCCGGAACAAGGGAGGCCCCAGTCCCGGTAGTGTGGGGGTGGGGTGGGGGGTGGGGGGTGGAGACAGCACCCTGCTCTGCAGAGAGTGAAATGGATGATAGAAATTGCTCTGTCTACACAAAGGACACCAATCATACTAACGCTGCCCTTCAGAATTAAAGAGGAGACAATCTGCTCTCACTTGTAATGGGAAGAATCTCTGTAATGCCCTCTCAGAGTGAGATAAATCGAGTGTGCCCACTCTGAAAGCATCTTCAGCTGTTTGTTAACCTCAGCTTTCTAGATGGGGAGGTAAAAGGACCTGAAGAGCCCTCCTTCTTCACCTTTTGGCGTTCTCAAACCCAAGGCTGATGGCTGCCATTTATTAAGAGCCTGCTGTGGTCCAAGCGATTTGCCCATCCTTGTAGCCCTCGCAGCCCCACTGAGGATGCACTTAGCCCGCCCCGCCCTCTAAGGGAAGGAGCTGATACCCTCAACACTTGCACTTCAGTGGTAGAGCCATGGCCTCAAGCTTGATCCTCAGGCACAATTATTTTACTTCTTTTAGAAAAGCCTTTGAGTCAGAGGGCATTTGAGTTCTGGTTTGAATAGCAGATGTCCCCAAAGGCTTAGGTGTTGAAGATTTGGTCCCACGGTAGTCAAAGTTGATTGGATCATGGTGGCTCTTTCTACATCAAGGGACTGATCTGTTAATGATTTCATAGCGGAGTGACTATAAGAAGGTGAGACTTAATTAGAGGAATGTGCTTTTGAAGGGCGTGTCTGGAGTGTCTCTAGCCTCTCTTCTTCTCTTCTTCTCTCCCTCCCTCCCTCCTTCCCTCCCTCCCTCCCTCTCTTGCTGTCCTCACTGCTGTAAGGTAAGAGAAACCCTACCTCATGTTATTGCCTTGATGCCCTGCCTCATCTTAGACCCAAAAGCAACAGAACAAGGCACCCATGGACCGAGGCCTCTGAGACTACAACCCTAAACAAGCCCTTCTGGTCACACTTGACTGTGGGCGGGGTTAGTATTTTGTCACAGTGAGGGCAACATTGTCTGATTCACCAGATTTGCTTGATTGTAAAGCGGAGAGTCACCACACTCACGCTGCCGAGAGCTGTGGTCGGCTTTTCTCTCCCCCACCCCACCTTCCCACTGTAGATGGACTCTGAACCAGTCCATCATGATTGACAGAAACCTGATTTGATGTGTGCACACGCAGAAGGGCCCTTGCTGCCCACTGAGCTTGACAGCCAGGGGCAGGTCAAAAGTGCCGCGATCCAGGGTACTAGGGAACTGTCCAAGCCGTACACCATCTTTCCCTCCCCCTCCTTTCCTACAGCATACAAGAAGACAGTTTCAGCACCTCCAGTTCACACCCTTTGACTCCACAACAGGATGTGTTCTGTGCTCCCCAGAGCCACGTTTAACAGTGTGCATTTTACAGAGACCACATTGAGTCTCCATCTATTGCTATGAGAGAGACAGGCACTGGCAGTTCCTTCAGGGATGTAGGGTATGGGACATCCATCTTGCAGGAGCTTGGAGGATCAGTAGATTCCATCAGCTGGAGGAATGGTGTCTACAATGTTCTTCCACTCAGAAACAGCCTGGTGAAGTGGCATGTAGAAAAGAATTAAAAGGGAGGAAGGAGACCCAACGGCCAGTAAACCAGACATTGGAATTCTGCAGGAACCAATGCCTAGAATCTCAGAGGCGGCAGCAAAGCTCGCTTGGACCAAGCTGGCTTCTTCGAAGGAAGACTTAATTATAAGAGGAAAAAAGGTGGATCTGGGAGGCAGGCAAGGTCACAGCTGTGGGACACGAGTCACAGAGGTGGCGTGCCCGCTCCGTTCTGTGAAGGTTCTTGGCCCCTGGTGTGTGTCATCTATTTCTGTCCGTAGACAGCTCTGTTCATGTTGGAGATGCCGCCAGGAAGAGTACACCTGGATTTCAGCAAGAAGTCTGAAAGCGTCCCTGGTGCGTTTTCTATAGATAGAAAAATACGGACTGGCGAGATTTAGTTCCACCTTTGAAGCAGCTGTCTCTGCCCCCTAGTTACTAGCAGATTGATGGGCCCTTTGGGGGAAACGAGTAGGGATATGCCTCTAAGTGGCCTTTAAAAAAATGGTCCTAAGTCATCATTTTTATCTGAGTGAATAAAATGAGTAAATAGAACTTACGTAATCCTATTTTTCAAGGGATTCAAAGCTGGGAAGAATAAATAATACTTCAGGGGGCTAAACCAAGTACAGAACCATCATTCTAATCAGAAACATTTAGTTGGTATCAAAAATGAGCAGAGGTATATCAGAAGTGTATATTTAGAGCTTAGGAGGCAGTAAGTTAATACAATTGACATCTATTTCTATACAGTGTATATGTGGGGTATCTGTGTATGTACTAGTATATACAAAGCATTATGATCAGCTGTATGGCATATATTCTTAAATTAAAACAGTTTCTAACTATAAGAAGATAGATTTTAGGTCCTAAAAACATCCAGACTTCTAAGGCTGGAGAACTGGGAGATCCGTTTGGTGGCTGCACTGTTCTAGAACAGAGGACATTCTGGGCAGGAGCTGCCTTTTTTTTTTTTTTTTTTTTTTTT
>NW_022196891.1:75867968-75895363 GCF_008632895.1 Mastomys coucha | reverse complement strand
GTCTGATTGTTCAAGCAGCATGTGTATGGTAGAGGAGCTGCCTTTTTAAAGTTGGCATTAGGTTTGTAAGCTCAGGGTTGCCTGCCAGCACCATGTAGCCCTTTTCACTGGACCAGGGAGTGGGAAAGGGAAAGCCAGGAGGGTCCTGCTCAGGCCCTCTGAGACCCAGAGAAGAGAAAGCAAGCAAGTACCCCACTCGTACTCGTGAGTTTTCAATGGGAAGACAGCTTTTAATCTAAAAATAACTAATAAGAACAGATGCTAATCCCCATTGGGATGGGTAGATACAATGTAGTCTATCTGGGTTTATAGAAACACAGCATCACTTTCAAGGAATCTTATTTAGTCCCTGTGACCTGCTTCTTGATCATCCATGAGCCCTCTGTCCCTAGGGCACATGCCTTTGTTCTTTAAACAGTGTTTTCCAAAGTAAGTTTCATGAGGATACTGTCCCCCACCGCAGCCCCAACCCCAGCTTGTGAATAGTGGTTTCAGGTCCCTTTGCTGTTACCAAAGCCCTGTCCAAAGCCTTGCTTCCATTGTTACATTGTTTCCAGATATGTAAGTTTGCGAGCAGTCTCTTGTCAGTGTCATTGGAACTCTTCAGTCTGGATGAGTGGCCGTGATGCACACATGCTTCCCTGACTACTAGCTCACCTACCCAGCTGCATCTGCTGCTTTTCTCTTCCTGTCTTCACTGCTTCTTTAGAATTCTCCCTGACATCATTTCTATTTGTTATAACCCCCTAAGTAACATTTTCAAACTTTTATCTACTAACGAAATTACTTTAACACACACACACACACACACACACACACACACACAAATACACACGCGCGCGCGCTCGAGAAAAGAGAGAGAGAGAGAGAGAGAGAGAGAGAGAGAGAGAGGAAGAGAGAGAGAGAGGGCAGAACACTGGGAAAAGTGGAGTTGTCAGGAACTGAAGGTCAGTCCTGGCTACATCACAAGTTCAAAACCAGCCTTTGCTCTGTGAGACCCTGCCAAACAAACAAACAAACAATAAGTAAGTAAACAACAAATAAACCTAACTAACTAAAAATGTATTCTATTTTTTTCCAAATCTCATCACACTTTACATTAAAAAGAAAAATCATTCTTCTTTTATTGGCTTCCTTGAGACATCAGGCAGCACACTACAGCTTTTCTCATTCTCTGAGCTGTAGCTAGCTTCCCTTGTTTCTGACTAAGGAAGATAGAGGCTTGTCTCCCTCATTCACCACAGAGGACTTGAATATAAAATTCTCAACTCAAAGTCATTTTCAATGACAAGCACAAAGACCTGTTGCCGGGCTCCTGCGAGCGTTGTCTCAGAGCCCGTTGGACTCACTTCCTTTGATCTGCCCACTTTGTCCTTCTGCAAGCGGTCAGGAATGGCTCTTTGATGTGTTTAGGCCTAAGCATTTTTTTTTCTTTCATTCTTGTGAGGCCATTTTGTTTTAAAGACTCTTGTCTTGCTATTATCCCTGTTGAAATGTGCCTATTTTCTTTCCTAATTTAGGCTTCCCTGTTTTCCTGAAGATGTCACTTGTTAAGCTACATTTTTATGTCTTGCATCTCTTGCTTTGTGTTCTAGAGACTGCCTGGGATTTTATCTTCTAGGTCATTAATTGGATTTTGTATTTCATCAAGTGTATTTTTTAATTTACAAAAATACAATCTTGATCTTTGGTGTATAGCTCCCCCCCCTTTTAAAAACAAAAACAAAACTTTTGTAGCTTCTGTATCTTGTGAATCTAAGTATTTTATTTATTTGTTTGTTTGTTTTGTTTTGTTTTTATTGGATATTTTCCTTATTTACATTTCAATTGTTTTCCCCTTTCCAGGTCTCCCCTTTGGAAAGCTCCCATCCCCTCCCCTCTCGCCCTACCTCTATGAGGGTACTCCCCTCCCCGCCTACTCCAGTCCTCCGGCCCTGGCATTCCCCTACACTGGGAATTCTCTTTCATTTGCTAGGTGATCTTAACTTTCTTCAAGTTCTGTTTTACCTTTATTTGCTCTGTTTTTCTTGTTAATTTCCTTTTGTTTTGAGTTTGGGGTTTTTCTTCATTGCTTATATTTTAAAACACCTTTCTTGATATAAATCACATATACTATACATAATCCCTCCATGTAAGAAACAGTCCAGTGGCTTTGATGTCCCTCCCCACCCCCAGGAGTTTATGCCTAGACTCTCCAATCCTCTCAAACATAACCTGCTCCCACCCCTACCCTAGGTGGTGACTGTACCTTCAGATTTGAAATAAAGGGTTAGAAAGCCTGGCTTATACCTCTGGGCTCTCAGAATGGAAGGCAGTAAGAAGCCAGTGGTAGGGAAGGAAGGAAAACCAGAGGTGGGGATCAGGACTCCAGAGAGGCCAGAGAGGAGCTAGGGCAGATGAGTTGTCCTGCTGCTCTGTGTTTACTGGTGTACATTGTGGCTAAGGTTAGAGAACATTCTGTTGTAGATGATGATGTGATAGAATAGAGTTTGTTCTGTTTATAGTTGTTTCCTAGATGAGTGACCTAGCACACTGTAGGTATTTTGTACTGGTAGGTAGATTCAGTGCACACAGTAGGTGTGCATTAGTAGGTTCAATGCACATAGTAAGGTATGCGTTGAGTTGGCCCTGGTGTTGCAGTAGGTGGGAGGGGATGGTTCCTGTATGAGAGCTTTCTAGACTCTAGAGATGAAAGAGACAAAACTGATAACAATGAATAAATATATATTGTGGATTTATTAGAGTGGCTTATAGGTTGTGGTCCAGCTAGTCCAACAATGGCTGGCTGTAAACAGAAAGTCCACGAATCTGGTAGTTGTTCAATTCACAAGGCTGGATGTCTTCATCGGTCTACAGCATACGCTGGAATCCTGAAGACGTGGGCTCTGATGCCAGGGAAGGGATGGACTAGCCAGCAAGAGCAGGCAGGCAAAGAAAGCAGGCTTCCTTCTTCCGTGTCCTTGCTGTAGGCTGCCAGCAGGAGGTGTGGCCAAGACTAAATGTGGATCTTCCCACCTAAAAAAAAAAAACTGAATTAAAGGTCTGCCTTCCTACCTCAAAAGACCCAGATTAAAAGTGGGTCTTCTCACTTCAGATGATTTAATTAAGAAAAAAAAAAAAAACCCTCACAGGTAAACCCAGCCACTTGGGTTTTAATTAATTCCAGATGTAGTCAAGTTGACAACCAAGAATAGCCACCACAACCACCCCCTATTAACTTGACACACAATAATATCTCCTTATGCCATACTTAATTTCAAAATGAAAACAGTAACCTGGTCGTATTTATGCCTGACGTGATATAAGTATCCCACATGCAATCACAAACGTTATATATTCAACAAGGTTGTAATTCTACCTAAAATGACATAATTCAACCTAAAATAACTACCTCTCATACAACCACAGACACATTACAAATTTTATAATAGGTGGCAATGTTCCTTAAGGGACATTCTTCTGATTACCTCCAAATTTAAGTATGACAACTAAAATTCCCTTAATTGATGTTACATTACATAATAAGGAGATTGAGGAAAGAAAATACAAATTTCCATATAAACCACATTCTTAACAAATTATGACAGAAACACTCATGTTGGTCATAATCCTTGTTTCTGTAAGTGGTCACGTGGCCTTAGCTGGTGTCTATAGCTACCCTTCCTCTACTACAAATTCTGTGTGTCCTCCGCCCTCAGCAAGCTCTTCAGCAGGTGCTCTTTTCCTGGAGGAGTGACCCGTACCTTCATTCCTGAGGGATCTTTACCCCTTCTTATCCTGTCTGCATTAGGCTGTTAAAGTTTCTTATTGGCCTTAATCTCAGGACTTGGTGCCACAAGAGATGCCCTAAAATGTCTCCTGTACTCCCAATTTTTCTTTGGTGTTCTGAATCAACCATCCCTCTAAACACTGTTATTCCTTTAGTAGGTCGTTGGCTCAAGGCCATTAGAAACCCAATGTGTCTAGGGTGACAATCTGTGTCCAGTCCAATGGAATGTTTATTGTGGTTCCTGGCCAGAGCACTCCACACTCTTAGACCCAAATGTCTAGGCCAAGAGAATTTTGGGTAGAGGGAACAGGAAGCAAAAATTCTCCAAGTGGGTTGCTAGGGATGATCATGAATGGAACTATTTCTTTTTTCATCCCTTGATTCCTGGAGCGGTGGATCCTGGCTATGGAAGAAACCATACTGTATTATTGGATGCTGCTGCTTTAAATCATATACCACCTTCTGGAGAACCCTGCCCCAGCCCTCCAGGCTGCTGTCACCTAATTGGCACCGTCACTGTGACTTCAAAAGGCCATTCCATCTTTCTGTCAGGCCAGCTGCTATGGGGTGGTGGAGAACATAGAAAGACCAGTGGATTCCATGATCGTGGGCCCACTGTCACATTTCTCCGGCTGGGAAATGAGTCCCTTCGTCAGGAATGATGCTGTGCAGAATTGGGCCTCTGTAAGTCTACCAATGGTAGTTTTGCCAGAAGCCTTATATGGTGGGAAGCAAATCCGTAACCAAAGTAAGCATCCGATCCAGTAAGGACAGCCCATTATCCTTAAGAGAGAGGAAGTGGCCCAGGGTAGTCAACCTGCCACCAGGTCAGTGGCTAGTCACCATGGGGAATACCTGGGGCTCTGAGTTGGTCTCTGCTGCTGGCAGATCTGTCATTCAGCAGCAGCTGTAGCCAGGTCAGCCTTGGTGAGTGGAAGTCCATGTTGTTGAGTCCATACCTAACCCCCATCTCTGCTACCATGGCCACTTTGTTCATGGCCCATATTGAGCAACGACAGGGATGTCTGGGTAAAGAGGCTGATGGTCCACAGAACGGGACATCCTATCTACTTGATTGTTGAATGCCTCCCCCCACCCTCCCACCCCCCACTGAAGTCATTTTTTTTTACACGGGACACAAGTCATTTCACTTCCTTCAGCCATTTTGAAGAGATCTATCCACACACATCTTCCCCGATGCCTTTCTCACCTATTTTCCAATCACACTCTTTCTAGGTCTCTGACCATCCAACCGACCCTTGGCCACAGCCCATGAACCAGTGAACAACTGTATGACTGGGTGTTTCTCCTTCCAGACAAAAAGTGTGACTACATGTACCGCCTAAAGTACTGCCCACTGTCAAGATTTCCCTTTGCTGGTATCTTTCAGCATTGTCCCAGTAAGGGGCTATAATGCTGCAGCTGCCCATTTCTGGGTGATGCCAGCCTAAAATGGCAGAAACATCAGGATAACAGCCCCTGGTCTTCTCTTCCCCAGTCAAGTGATCGGAAGCAACCCCCCACGAGCATGCTTGCCAGCAGATACTATTGTAATGGGAGTGAAGACCATAAGCATCTGGGCAACTTCTTCATGTAACTTGCTTTTGCTTTCAGGCCCTGCGCAGGCCTGATCCTGTATATACCACTGCCATTGGATAGTGGATTGCTGCTGTGCATCCACTGTTTTATAGCCTGGTGGATCAGATAATGTTGGGTGGCTCATGTTATGTGGTTACTAAGTAGCCCATTATAAAGACATTCTAATCTCCACTAAGGCCCAAAAGTAGTAGAACTGTCTCTTTAAAGGAAAGCAGTTGTCTGTAGATGACAGTAGAGCCTTTCTCTAAAATCCCAAAGGCATCTTCAGTGATTCTCCTATATTGCCTTGCCAACTGCTCCAAACAGCAACCCTATCTGCCACTGACACCTCCAGTACCATCAGGTCTGCTGGTCCAAGTGGTAGAGCAGATGGCACTGCATCCCAGACCTGTTGAAGAGCCCTCTCCTATTTCAGCCCCATCCCTCCCCCGCCCCCAACAGAGCTAGCAGCTTTCTGAGTCTCTTGGTATGTGGGCTGGATGGAGTAACACATCCAAGTGAGGAATGTGCTGTCTCCGTAATCCAAGTAGGCCCACTAAACAGTGCTTCTTTCTCAGTGGTAGAGGGACCAGATGCAATAACTTCTCCTTCATCTTGGAAGGGCCATCTCTGCATGTCCTAAACCACTGGCCTCCTAAGAAGAATTTTACTTATCTAGAAGGCCCTTGAATTTTGGCTTGACTTATTTCCCGTTCCTGTGATATACAAATGTATTGCCAACAAGTCCAAACTGGTTGCTACTTCCTGCACACTTGGTCCATTCAGTACGAGTGTCATCTATTTAGTAGACCAATGTGATGAGACAGATGACCATAATCCTTTTTAATTAATTTACGACACAGGGCTAGAGAGTAAGTATGCCCTTGAGGTATAAATGTATACTGTTGGCTTTGCCAGGTGAAAGCAGATTGCTTCTGATGGTCCTTATGGACAGGTACCAAGAAAAAGGCATTCATTAGAACAATAGCTGCATATCATGTACCGGGATGTGTCCATCTACATACCACATCTGGTACAGCAGCCATAATCAGAGTCACGACTTGATTACATCTTCAGTGGTCAACTATCATTGTCCAGGACCCGTCTGTCTCCTCACTGGCCAGACAGGAGAGTTAAAGGGAGAGATGGTAGGAACCACCACCCCCCGCATCAAATTCCTCCTGGGATGTGATACTGTCGTTGATTCACCATTTTCCTGGTAGAAGCAACTTCAATGGCTTCCATTTGGCCTTTCTAACTATAATAGCCCTCACTCTATAGGTCAGGGAACCAGTGTGAGAATTCTGCCATCTTGGAGTATATCTGTCCTAGTCATACATGCTGGAACTGGGAAAGTCACGCCAGGATAAGTTCGGGGACCTACCGCAAGTAAGACTTCAGCCAAAATTCCATTACTCAGCAATCCTCCACGAGCCCCTACTTTAACTCCAGGGCCCCAATGTTTCCTGGTGTCTCCCAGAATCAGCATCAATTCATGTCTGGTATCCAAAAGACCCCCATCAAGTCTGAATGCTTTCTTTCTCCCTAGTGTACAGTGACCCTTGTAAAAGGCTGTAGGTTCTTCAAGGGAAGAACTGGAGAACAGCTAACAGCAAAACGTGTAGGCATTTTACCAAGATCTTTCGGGGGGGGCGGGGACCTGGGCACCCCTTCATACAAGGAGTTCTGGGTCTGCAAGCTGCCTCAAGTCTAGACATTGGGCAAGATTTGCATCTGCCACAATCCAACGTGGCCTTTCTTTCCTCTGTTTGAGAACTTCTCTGCTTATGTAGATCAAACAAAAATGCAGCAGTTTGTTTGTTTACTCTGCTTTATACCTGGAAACAACACAATTGGTTAGCCGGTACCAAAGGTCCACTCGGGTCACACCATGATAAAAATTCCTTTGCTGGTGCAATCTATTATGGGTCAGCTCATTATTGGCATTTAGTTGTCTATGCTGCCATTACAGTAACTAGGGTCACCTTGCTTTTGACAGTTCAGTGCTGCCACCTGGCCCCTGCTACTTTGGGACCGAGCTGAACCTGTTGCATTTAATTCATCCAGCCATCCAACTAAGAATCCCCAGTCCTCAGGTCTGCCACGAGAAAAATGGCAACAACAAAGCTCTTCTAATGTGCTGGTGCCCCTCTCACTGTTTTGTGTCTCGTAGGATCAGTGAAGGGCACGTCTTCTGGACCTTTGCTAGGTTAGGCACACAGTACCCACTCTAATATGGC
The DNA here is from genome assembly GCF_008632895.1 of Mastomys coucha. NCBI lineage: Eukaryota > Metazoa > Chordata > Mammalia > Rodentia > Muridae > Mastomys > Mastomys coucha. The sequence continues at coordinate 75,887,776 of NW_022196891.1, read as the reverse complement.
ACTGTCCCTGAGCCTTAAAATCTCTCCATCAACACTAAGCCAAGGGATATCAGGCATCTGCAAGTCCTTTCCAGTAGGCCATCTTTGGACAAATGCTTCAGCCAACCATTCAAATTCTTGACACTTTTTTTTTTAGACCGTCCATATTAAACCTAGATCCGTCCTTCTGCATACAACAAATGTGATGTGTCTCCATTTAGAATTGAAAGCCGTGGCTGAGAGAGCTGAATGCCTTACCCAAGGCCACACACCCAGTAAGGGGTGAAATATTTCACACTTGAAACCTTCTTCCCAGTACCTGTCCTTCAAGATGATGGGCAGCTTCTGAGTAAAACCTGTGTCCGTGATCCTAGCACAAGGAACAGGGCCTTGCTTGAGGTGGCCTTGGCATTGCTACGGATGGGGGGGAGACTGCCCTCTTGCCCGGGAGGAACTGAGCCAGGAAACCTGCATGCCCTCACATACCTGAGTTTCAGTGATGAAATACCTTTAAAATCATTTTCTCTGAGCAACAGAAATACCGACTCCTCCTCTCCACTTCGGTTTCTCCGTGAGACTTTTCATCTCATGTTGTTTCATAGACTTTAAATAAAATATAAGCTCCGTGGGGACAGAAAGGGCTTGGAGATCATGGAGATGGGACTTCCAGCCGCCAGCTAATTCAGTGCAGCTCCCAGGTGGGGGAAAATCAATGTCTGCCCTCCAGAGGTGAATCTCGCTTGCCATTGTGTCAAGCTGCAGACTCCTCTCGGAGAATTAACCGACCCTCCTTGCTTTTCAACCTTCCAGTGTGGTATATCTCGTGCTTGCCTCTCTTCAGACACTCTCTATGCGTTTGGAGTAGAAATCTGAGCCGGAGAAGATGGTTTCTGTCTGTTAGAAAGCTGGGCTCGGTTATCCAGAGCTAACAGAAGTCTCCAGGCAGCTCCAGGCCAAGGTCCCCCTTGCCCTGGTGGGTGAGTTTCACACTCACCAAGCCCCTTACTCTGATGTTGTCACTCCAGGCTGGCAATAGTGATGGATTGAGAGGTCGGTCTGGTGTGATGCCACACATGTGGAGGCCCAGCACATAGAGGTGGTGTCAGGACTGCCAGCTGCAGGCCAACCTGCGCTAAATAAACAAGTTCCTGTGGAGAGAGAAAAGAATTTAAAAGCAATTTAATGCAGAGGTTGCTGGAGCTAATTTACATCCCCCCCCCCCCCCCCCCCCCCTTGCATATCCTTGTCTCTATCCTTCCCAGGACCGAGATTCACCAGAAGTTCTGGTAAGGGCCACAGCTCCCTACAGCCTTAGGATATTTGCTTCCCACTTGGTGAATAGCCATTGGCCTCATCCCCAAGCACAATCTAAGAACCGAGTCATGGGGTCTCCTCGCACATGACAGAAGACTTCATGTCCATTGCTGTTCTGATTGATCATGACTGTAGTTTAATACTTTGCTGGATAAATCTTCCCACATGGGCATCTGTATATGTATACTCATGCATTGGGCTGGGAACAGAACCCAGGGCCTCACATGCGCCCTGTATCACCGAGCCACACCTCCACCTTCTATGGCATACTCAATATATAATTATTAAAATATTAATGTAATCTTACGTCATTTGAAAAAATCACTCCCGTTCCTGACAAACTCTGACTGCTTGGGCCCGATGGGGTGTCAGTGGGCTTCATCCTGGCATCCTGGTTCCTTGGCGAATCAAAAGCAAAGGCTGTTGAATCCCCCTGCTTGGTTGAGGATTTCTGACACTGGTCATAGCAGAAGACTCAGAATAAGGGGCCGGAGCCCTCTGAAATCCTCATTAAAGACATCATGGTGATGATGGGAGCGAGAGAGGGCTAAGTTCCTCTTCCTCTCCGGGTGAGACTTAGGGATGTACGCCCACACAGCAGCAACCATCTGTCAGCAACATGGAAGGTTTAGGGCAGTGCACTGAACAGGAACAGCTCCCTGTGAAGTGTCCAGCAGCAGATGGAATGTAAGACCGCGACTACACATGTGTGCCATAGGTGCCCTTTAGCGGAGCCTGAAATCAGCCTTCCTGAATGGACTCCTCTCTCTGGAAGATGCTGTTTGGGAAGAATGATCTAACTAGTGGCCCTAAGCTCTGTAGTGTGACCATAGCTTGTACATGAGCACAGAAGAGATGGAAGGCATTGGGACTGTGTGTGTGTGTGTGTGTTGTGTGTGTGTGTGTGGGGGGGGGTGTATCATGATCTCAGAGCTGAGCTTTATTTGAAGCCAGTGTCCTTTAGCTTTTTTCAGTCAGGCTCTTTGACTGAACTGGGGCTCGCCTTTATTCTCTCTCACCCTCCTTAATGCCCTGCCTCTGTATCTAGTCCAAACAGGATCACCCTCCTGTGCTGGTCACAGAAGCATATATAGCTAGCCAAGAGGTATAGACCTGTTTCTAACCAGTTAATAAAACCAGTGGTTTGGGAGAGGCCTGGGAGGTGACGCCCTGCAGAATGGCTAATGATCCATCCGTTGGAGCTAGGAGCCTTGTTATCTGGAAGGAAACAGGCTGACATCCCGCCCCCAGCTTTCTTGACTTCTAGAAACTACACAGAGAATCTATCCATTGAAAAGGGCTATCCTGGGCCACCCTGGACCCACCTGTGGCTCTGGGTAGGCAACAAGGCAGACAAAGTAACGTGAAGAGGGTAGGTCTGTCACTGTCCCCAAGGTTAGTTGGTGACCTGAGTTCATTGGTGCTGGTGGCAGGCAAGTCTGGAATGAAGTTGGCTAGAGATACCCCCACCTTCTTTTTCTGTCTTTTCTGTTGATGCCTCTTCCCTCTGATGTCGTCATTTCTCTGGATGCTGCATGAGTAAGCCTGTGGTTTTTTTCCCTATGGTTATTTTGTTTTGTTTTGTTTTGTTTTGAGACAGGATTTCTTTGTGTGGCCCTGGCTGTCCTGGAGCTCGTTCTGTAGACCAGGCTAGCCTTGAGCTCACAGAGATCTGCCTGCCTCTGCCTCCCAAATGCTGGGATTAAAGGTGTGCACCACCACCACCACCACCCTGCCCTATGGCTCTTTCTAAAGCACATTCTCAGGTCCTTTGTTTCATTGGGTCTTCTGACTGGTCCTTCTTCAGCCTGTCTTTTGGGGACATCCATATTATAAGAGTCAGTGGTGCTCGGGGCCACTGTGTGGAAGTCTTTTTGCCAAGCACTAGCTATGCAGCTATCTATAAGGTAAGATCTCTGTGACCATTCACCTGCTTGGGGTCAGACTCACCTGTGTTTTAATTCTCCTGCCCTTCTGGTCCTTGCATAGATTAACAGAGGAGGTTTGGCTCCTCCCACCCCCATTCTGTCTATTTGGATTCTAATCTATTTATAAAGTTTTCGTCTCATAAGTCCTGTTGTCATGGTTTCTTTGGTTTCTCTACCCTGCAGGGCTGGGTCTAGAGCTTAGTGGTAAAGCTCAGCTCTTGCCTGGCATGCAGGAAGTCCTGGGATTTTTTTCTATTCCCAGCACTGAGGGGGAAATCCCACACCAGTCTTCATTTGATAAAAGACAACAGATGAATAGCGATCCTTGTTTATCTCTGCTCACCTTATCTTATAATTAAAAAGGCCCAAATTCCTGTAATGGGGAGTTCCCCCAGAGACTCCCCATGTGAGTTGTTTATTTGACGGATGGCCCTGCACACCTGTGTGTACAATGCTGCATGCCTAATGTTGTCCTTTACCAGGAAAAACATAATCCCGTGACCTCAAAGACCTTGTCAGTATCGGAGGCAGAGCCTGGGCCTGAACAACCCTGGGTTTCTTCTTTGGCCACGTGCTTATGAGCAGAAAGGAAAATTATCGTGAGTGCTACTGTAGTCGGAAGAGGACATTTGTCCCTTCAGGGCCCCCCAGGACTAAACTGAGGCTGCCTGGGATGTCTGTCATGATTTGGTTTCTACCCCTCCAGCCTGCCAGATGCCAAGTGTGTCATTCCTCAACGATGGTGGCCAAAGAGGCTGAAGGCCACTCTTTAAGAGCCCAGATGGGTCTTGCCACCTACAGGATAGGGAAGTTGGTGGGGGCGCTGGTGTGTAGCCCATCCCTATTCTCGTGTTATCTCGATCGGTTCTAGTGTGATCTTGGGAGCGGAAAGGGTCCTTGTTTCTGAGCCTGTCTGCCCCTGTAAACTAGTTACTTCTCACTGTGTTTCCAAGGAACAACCACTCCATAGGACCTTGAGGACGTCCACCCACCCACAGCCCAGGTATATCAGAGGCCGAATAAATCCATTTTAATGTATCAGACAGTGGCTAAGGACATCAGAGGTTCTCAAGAGCAGTTTTTAGGCCAACAGCCCAGTCAGTAGGAGCTGAGAGGCCCTGGCTCAGTACCCTTTCCTCAGTTCTCACTTCACCAGATGGACTTGTAATGTTGAAGATAAGGCTGGTCTTGGGAAGAAGGGCTGTGTAGTCACATTAACTTGTGGAGTCGTAAGGGTCATTTACTGGATGACAGACGAAGTGTGGGAATAGGGTGAGCATGGGGGATGAGGTTCAGGTGGTAAGATCTTGGGAGTGACTATGTCTGGTACCTTGTCCCAGCCCTACCCGGTCCACTGGCTCTGGTCAAAATGGACCTGCCTGGCTCCAAGCGGGCAAGGAGGGGTGGGATTCAGATGAGAGGAAAAGAGCCTGTCCTTACCCGCACAAGAGGGAGGGGACCTTGGCTGTCTTCATGAATATCTGCCTGTTGCTATAATAGCATTGTGTTAAGTCCCTACCATAAAGAGCCACCAATTAGAGCCTTAAGTTAAAGTGAGCCTTTTAGTATACCTTAAAATATATTTTAGAGCGTTATCAAAAAAGGAAGAAGATAGCTGGGCCTTGCAGCAGAGAAACTTGGCAAGCTCCGCCCACAAGTCGAGGCTAGCCTCACTGGTGTCGGGAGGAGGGTATGTATCCTCTCAGCTCTGAGACAATGAGAACAACAGTGTTGAACATTAAGAGAAGCAAGAGATGCACCAAGGTCAGAAGTTCTTGTGCAGAGCCCCTGACACCGCTCTTCACAGTGGTCAGGGAAGACTGAGAGATGCAGGTCAGTGGAAGCCGGGGAGACAAGGTGTGGACGATGTAGAGTCCAGAGCAGCAAGATTGCACTACCAGGGAACTAGCAAGAGTCAGTCAGCATCTGGAGTTAATCAACAGTCACATTCCAATACTAGCTTCTCCATTTTGGTGAGTGTTGCTTGGTAGTGTTAAGACAGGAACCTGAGGATGGGACCCATGGGGACTTTCTGTGCTACTGTCATAATATTCTCTTAATCTAAAATCATGACAAAACAAAATCCCTATCTTTAAAAGGGCGTCAGGTTAATTTTCTGTCACATGCAGGAAGTAGTTAAAGGCCTCTAAGAATCAGAAGCATTGGTGAAACCAACGGGTGGTATGAGGGTTCCTGGAAAGCTGGTTGCTCCCTGTGAAGAGCTCCACTTATTAACTCAGCTTCCCATCACTGGGACAAAACACCTAAGACTGAAACAGAGGAAAAGCTCATTTTAACTAGGATCTTTGGAGGGTTCGGTGAATGGTCACATGATCCTCTTGCTATGGCAATATAGTATGTCATGATGAGATCACGTGGTAGGGAAGGCTGTCGAGAAGGAAAAGTTCCTTTCATAGGCATACATACCCCAGCAACCTGACTTCTGCCCACTGGGCCCAACTTCCTAAAAGTTCACCGTATCCCAATGGTGCCACAGGCTGGTGACCGTACTGTTAACAGTCAGGCTTAGGGTGGTTCAGATGATCCGCACTGTAGTGGCCCATCTCCAAGAGTCAGTCTGTCAAGAACTCCCAGCTAACACTGAAGCAAAGTCAGCACACCTTGAACATCCCTCCTAAGGAATGCTCTAAAAGCCAAAGCTTCTCTTAGAGTTCAAATAGGCTTCCCTTAGAATTCTAATAGAGTTCACGTACAAAATGCCATACTGTGAAACTTGCTTTCAGATATGAAATTATTTAGAATGTCTATAATGATGTTCAAATGATGATACAATATGAAACATAAATAAAATGTGTATTAGACTTTCTTCACAACCCCCCATCACTCTTTTTATATATACGCAACTATTCCAAAAATCTGAAAATATTTAAAATTCAGAAGCCAGAGCCCAACTGGTGAACCAATCAATAAGTTTTACTGGAACTGCTTCTATAAGTTGAGGTAAGAGGATTGCAGGAGTAGAAATGACCTGAAGACAGCTGCATCTCCAAGAGCCCACTGCAGCCTGGCAACAGCTCATGAAAGCTAGAACCCTGGAGCACACTGCACAGTTTACAGTGGTTGGGAGGGTGTCTCTTCCAGGCAGTTATGTGCTCTGAAGTTCCTCAGGTAGCTAAGCTTATCTGAGAATGGCTCTCCACAGTCCTTATTGCTTAAATATATTTGCAGAGGGGAGGGGCCTAGCGAATCTGCTCAGTTTCGGGAACTTCCTGAAGACTCTGTAGTTTACTTCCCCAGCTTGCTGAGCTTACCTACAGGATGCGATGTCTACCTCTCTTTAGAACATCTTGCGTCCTGATCAGGAGCTCTGAGCAAGGAGTGTTTCCTCTCAGAGGAACCGGCAACACAACACCATGCCCAGAGCAGATATATAATTAAAAATTAAAAACAAAAAACAAACAAACAAACAAACCCATGTCCTTGTAACCAGCTGCCTGACTCTGTTGCCCTCATCGAAAAGGTGGCCTTTGTTATTTCATACACGAGGAGCTTATAGTTGAGGATCTTTAGAACCACAGAAATAAGACAAGCATGGAGCCCATTTTGCTATCACTAACTACCCATGGAAGCCTGGGGTTCCACAGATCACGCCCTGAGGAAGGGGACCCCATTCTGCTTGCTAGAGTGGGGCTTTTCAATCTGAGTGCTTCCAAGAGTTCCAAGAGCTGTGAGGTACGGAAAGGAGTGTGTTGCACAGCTGTGTTTGTGGATTTTTCTTTTGAGTGTGCAGTTGTTCTCTTGTCAGTGAGCCGTACAGAGTGTGACCTAAGTACTTTCAAGTGATTCCTTTACCAGAGACCAGTTAGACGAAACAGATCCCTTGAAGACCAACGTGGGAAGGATTCCCCAGATTTCTTGCTCTTTTTATCAGAAAGTAAAACGAATGGGTGTGGTGGGCGTGATGGGCAGAAGTGTCTCTCCTCCATGAGATGTCTCTCTGGGAACCTGGTACCTGTCACCAGAAGCAGAAGCTAAGCCCTCTTTGTATAGTGTCTGGACAAATCCTTGTAAAGATTCCAGTTCACATGCCCGTGCCGACCTCCTTTGCCCTTCTGCAGGCTCAGCACCATTTCAGCCACAGCCAGTTTGATGACTGCCCACACAGACTTGGTGGTATCTCCACTCCCCTGGCCAGTGACGAGTTAAGCTGTCACTTCAGTGTTTGCCCTCACAGGGGCTTTATTAATACCAGCCCCTGCTCCAGACTTGACCTTCAATCACTGGAAAACAAGAAAACATTGAAAACAACTTCAACCAAATGAAAAATCCTCCGCCGAGCATTCAGTCTAAACGTCCCCACCTTTGTATGAGTGATGCAGGAAAGTGAGCCGCCTGGCAGGTACATTTCTAGCTGATGGAAACCTCAGGCTGTTAATGGCTCTTCTGGGACAAGGCTGTGAGGGCAGAGCTGGCACCGATCATGGCGGAGTCCTAATGAGAGAGAAATTACTCAAACTTGTGCCTAAAATAGCCAGGGACGAAGAGTCCAGGAAGACCCTTAGCGCTGACCGGACATCCTCACCAGAGGCTAGCTCCTTCCCATGGCATAGATACAGAAAGCCACTTAATTTCTTAATTTTCACATGTCATTGGCTAGTCTTCCATCACTGTGAACAGAAAGCTACATCTTAACTAATGCATCCTTTGGGGTCCTTGGTGTATTTCCATTGTGAAGAACAATCATGTATTAGCCCAGGCACTATTTTCATGCAGTGTATTTTCAAAGTTCATGCACGTTGCAACATATATCAGTACTTTGTACTGCCAAGTCAAATGTAAGGCAGAAGCCTGTCATTGCAGGAGAATGGTAACTGGGGTGGGCAGGCCCACTTGTAATGTGGAGCATGTCATTCACACAGGTGTATGGAGCCAGGCTCCTGAAGTTCAAGTGATTTTTTTTTTTTTTATGTGGGATAAACTCACTTGGTTGAGAGGCCTGTGCAGTGGATGACATTATTGATGCTGCTCTGCGCGATGAGGCAAAGCCAAGATTTATGATTATGGAGAAACCAGGCTGGGTCTGGTGCTGGAGGCCGCTCATCAAGCTGAGCACATACCTCTTGCTCTAAATGCAACTTCTGAAGTACAGTACAGGCATTGCTAGGGAGAAGGAAGAAAGACATTCCTACACATTAGATCTTGAATGCCCGTCTCCATGTTCCCAGCCTGGAGCCTTCAACAGCTGGGGTCCAGTGGAGGACGTCGGAGCATTTGTGTTGATGAGACTATAAACTGAAACTTCCCAAACTGGGGGCCAAGTGAAATTAAACACTTCCTCTTACTGATCCAGTTGTCGCAAGTATTCTGTCCCAGGGTTGAAAAGCTGACCAACATACTGTCTCTTCGGGTTTAGAGCAAGTGTTCTGGTTATCAAATGAGATGTTCTTGGATCTGTATGTAGGTCCGCAGCTCTGTTGTCTTATTAGTGGCTAAGTGTTATTTGGGGGGAAACATCTGTTCTTTGTAAGATTCCTCCTTTGTGTTATAGTCTGGTCAGTGTTTGTTAATCAATCTCTGGGATCAGTCTCATTTGGTCCAGAAAGTTCCCCAGAGAAGCCCTCTGAATAGATTGATGGAAAAATAACGAGTTGTGGCATATTCCTCTCACACTCATTGCCGTGAAGGACGTCCTCCTCAGCTCTCGGCGTGTTTTTGTAGTAGACTGTGCATTTTGACAGTTTTATTGAGAGGTAATTCATATGCCATATAATTTACCCTCCTTCAATACACAGCTCAATGGGTTATGATGTGTTTACAGAGCTCTGAAATCATCTCTACCATTTTAGAACGTTTTCATCACTTCTAAGCAAAGCCCTACTCATTAGCTACATACTAATTGACTGTTAGTTCCCCAGTCACTGGGTAACCACACTTGCTGTTACTCTAGATTTTTCTTTTACAGACATTTTATATAAAAGCACGAATATAAATTCAGACTCTTTCACGCAGCACATTTTTAAGGATCATCCATGTTGTGACATATATCAGCACTGTGTGTTGCCAAATTACATTCCATTTTATAAGTATACCACATTTTATTTATCTATATAGCAAATGATGATCATTTGGATTATTTTCCCTTTTTGGCAAAGAATACGACTGCTATGAAATCCATGCATAAGTTCTTGGAGAGAACATGCTTGATTGTTCTGGGATGTGTATTTAGGAGTAAACTCCTTGATCATATGTAAATACTGTTTAACATTTTGAAGAACTACTAAACTGTTTTTGAAAGTATGCACATAATGTTACATCTCCATCAATAACATGTGGAGCCGATACTTGCCGCATACCCTCGCTTCCATTTACTGTTTTAGTCGGGGTATTTATTGTAGGCACGTGTGCGTGCACATAGGTATGCAGTGATGCTCACTGTGCTTGTGTGTATGGAAGTCTGAGGTTGACATTGTGAGTCCTTCTCCATCACTGTTCACCTTAATTTGTGAGACAGTCTTTTACTGAGTCTGGAGCCCACTAATTGGTTAGGCTAGCTGGAGAGCAAGCTCAGATGGCCAGATGCCTCCTCCTCTAGTTTCCATGAACACCACCACGCCTGAGTGCAAGGGATCTGAGCTTAGGTCAGATCCAGAGCCTGCCCTTACCTGTCTTGATTCTCTCCGTCCCTCTGGGAATATAGCAGCGTCTCATTGGGAGACGCTACATTTTCCTGTCAGGTGATGCTGCCGACTTTGTTCATGTACTTAGTGGCCACTTGTGTTTGTTCTTTAGAGAAACGTTTATTCTGACCCTCGGCCCACATTTTAATTGCATTATTGAGTTGTAATGGTTCTTATTTTATTTTATTGACCTATTGATTTTGGTGACAAGGTCTCAGTGTGTAGCCCAGTCTCCCTGCCTTGGTGCCCTGAATGCTGGGATTATAGTTGTATACCACATGCCTGCCTGGCTTAATAATTCTTTAGAGATTTTGAAGACGAGTCTTTGCGACATGTATAATATGCAAGTATTTTCTCCCATTCTGTGAGTTACTGTGTTTTCATTTTTAAAAGTATATTTTTAAAAATTTTAAGGATGTCAAATATATGGGGTTGTTGCTGTTGTTGCTCGTGCTCTTTTTGGCATCCTATCTGAGAAGCCATCAGCTCAAACAAAGACATTAAGATCCACTCTTTCTTTTCCTCTGACAGTTGGATATTTGACTTATTTTGTGTTAATCTGTGTGTCTAAAATGCGGATGGGCCAGCCCCATTCTGTGCGGATACTAAACTGTTAGACAGCGCTTTTTTAAAAGACCGACATAGCTACTTTGCAGTCAGTCTGGTCGACAGGAGCTCACCTTTCTACACAGCTGCATGCTGTAGCTAGACCTAGGTTCCATGCGAGCACACTGGTTACTGTCACAGCCACCCCTGAAGTCGGGCTAACTGGCATCCTCAGTTCTCCTGACTCCCTTTGAGCACTGACTTACCCACACATCCCTCAGCACAGCTGAGCAGATACAAGCTCATCCGCCACTAAGAATGTGGGAGTCCTGACACCACCCCTCCCTGTTTACTAGCACAGTAAGGATGGGGAGGTGCTTAGCTTCTCTGGATGTTCTTTTCTTATCTTAATGGTGAATGCTTTGCAAGGTCATTGAGGAGTTAATGAGGTATCATAAATGGCAGCGCATTGTGTTGCAGCCTGAAGCCTAGCAGGTATTCCCTGAATGACAGCTGTCATTATTCTCTTGGCACTGCTTAACTTGCCTTGCCTCAGAACCACTTGCCTCCTCATCCTCAGAGTAGAATCTTAAGCAGAGCAAGAATGCCCCTGGCTTTGTTTAATCCTGCACCCATTGGGCCTAGTACCTTGCTCAGTATACAGGAAGCTTTCAGTAAACATTTGTTGATGGGCTAAATATATAATACTTTTTCCATTCCTTAAGTATAATGGTAAGCATTTTTTACCAATGTAATCAGACAGCTGTGGTGGCCCACAGTGGGAAATACTGATAAGCTGGAGTCAGGAAGATCAAGAGTTTCAGGTTAGCCTGAGCTACACCATATACATACATATATACATACATACATGCATACATACATGTATACATACATGCACACACATCTCTATCTCTCTATGTACCTATATCTATATCTAGAGCTATATAGATTCAAGCACTTTGAAAAGTATGAGACAGTACAGAAATAACTTTCTGTGTTTTTAGGGGAGATGTGGATTGATGTAACAAGACAGCAAACCTGCAAATGAGGTGAATATATATTCTCCGGAAGGTGTGATTTCATTTTCAAGATCGTAAAAGAACCAGTGATCCTTTAATAAAGTTAATTTATTAAAGAATTTTGAGGTCATAAAAAGCTAATGCCCCTCTCGAGGCTTTCACACTTTCCTGGGGCGAGAGCAGCCTTCTCCCCGACCCTCCTTAGGAGCAGCTATATTGAGGCCAGATGTGGGGAGGGAGAGACACACAGAGATGTCTTAAGATGTTTAATATCTGGGTAAGGAGTGGGAATTTGCTCTGCTCTCTGTTCACATCTTTCTGTTTCATCTTTTCTCCCTAATAGAAGTAAAAAAATCAGTACTTTCATATCACCTTAAAATGAATGAATATAGACTTTAACCCCTCTTCATGTGTCTGCCCACTCAGGGCCTTAGATCACAACTCTGATGCTGACAAATCCGCAGGAATCCTGGGTAGGTTCCTTAAAGTCATTAGCAAGAGAGGACCAACCAGTGCTAAAAGCCAGGGTTCTTTGACTGTAGTCTTCATTAATTAGTTCTGAAACCAGACAAGTACCCTCATGTCTCTAGATCCAGTGTGTATTGAACCCTTAGGGCCTGTCCAGCTCTTATTCCTGTGGTATAACCAGTCAGAGGTTGTAAGTGACTGCCACATCTCCAGATGCTCTAAAGACACACCTGGATAGCACAAGCCCCTCCCTGGAGAACTACAGGCACAGAACATGGCACATGAGCTTATGTGCCCAGCAGCACTTGGCTATACAGAACGAAGGAGAGGCAGAGTTTAGGGATGTCTGTGAGAGACTCAGACACACACCTGGAAGAAGTCCATATGGGACGAGCTGAGTCTGCACATGTTACTCAGAGAGAACAAAGCAGAGAGCCAGGGGCTACAAGTTGCTACCTCAGGGCTCTGCCCAGAACCATAACCAATAAAGGCAGCGCAGACATGGTGTCCCATCTCTTCTTTTTGCTGCAGTATTCTTCTCTGTTGGTCAGTCATTCCTAGGGGGGTCACCAGAAGATGATGAAGACTGATGGCAGTCAACATGCTTTTGGAAGGGCGTGCAGAGTTGCAGAGGTCCAGCCTTTGAACATGCTCTGCAGTTTTCATGGACTTGATTTTCTCACTGATGGATGACAGAAATGACCTTGAAGGGTTGCTCTGAAGACCCACTGAGAAGCCCAGACACAGGCCCAGCAATGGTGGCGCGGCCCTGATAGTGTGAACGCTATTCTGGAATGGAGCTGGGTTGAAGGGGCAGCTCTGAGGAAGCAGCCTGTTGAGATCTAGAATCTAGAAATCCCAGTGGAGTACTATTTCACATTGAAAGCAGGAGAACCCTGTCACCTTCTACCACAACCAGTAGACATCAAAGACACTGCGTAGGGTTGAGTCAGCCAGTCGTGTAAGAATAAATGCTGTGGTTTCTGTTATATGAGCAGTCAAACTGCTGGGATAGAAAAGGCAGGGGGCTACTGGGAGCTGGAAGGGAGTAGAGAACTGTTCCCGCAGTGTCCATTGTGCAAGATGGAGACATTCTGGACACCTGCCTTGTAGCACTGACACTACTGGAGATTGCTAGACTGAGCGTTTAAAACTGGTAGAGTGAGCCGGGTGCGTATCCTTTCATTTTTATGTAAGAAACATCAACTTTAACACAACTCATAAGGTGTTGTGCAAGGTGTTAAATTGGGACCAGAGAAAGAGAAAAGATGGGGGGCAGGGGGGGTGTCCTGCTTCCAGGGAGTTGGCAAAGTAGCAGAATTCTTCTAGAGAGATGTCACCATTGCTGGGGGCAGTGGCTCAGGTCAAGCTTCTGGGCACTTCGAAACTGGTTTCTATAGATGTAAGACAGGAATCCTGGGTTTGTTACAGGAATGAAAGGGGAGTAGGTTTGGAGTGGTGGGCGGATACTCACAGTGCCAGCTGCTTTCTTACCTCTGTGACCAGACACTTGCAAGAAGCCACTTAAGGGTAGAAGGGGCCATGCTGGCTCATGGATACAGTATTCTTGGAGGGGAGAGCATGGGAGCACAGAAAGTGGTTGGTCACATTGTAGCTATAGAGGGAGGCAGCAAGAGCCGGAATGTTAGCACTCAACTGGCTCCGTTGTTGATCCTTTAGTTCAGTCCAGGACTCCAGTCTGTAACTACCAGCATTCAATGTGATTCCCCTTCTCAGTTAAACCTCTCAAGAAACACTCTCAGACACGCCCCAGGGGGTGCCTCCAAATCCAGTTAGGTTGAGAGCAAAGGCCACCCATCATACTCGGTAATGTTGCACTCAGTAATCTTTTTTCTCGCCTTTACCACCGAGTCCTCTCTCAAAAGGGTTTGGAATCTCACAGAAGAGGTCAGAAATAGATACAGTTACAACAAACATCACAGGGCATAAGGAAAAGTGGGCCATAGCATGGGCAGGGGTGTGCAGGGAGGGCCGAGTCTGGCCTCAGCCTGCCCCCGAGGGCTCTTTCCAGTCTGAAGACAGAGAAGCAGGCCAGACAGTGGAGTCACCCAAAGATCTCATGCAGTGACTTCTCAGTTGTCAGAGCCTCCTTCTGAGGGACAGGAAGGGAACAAAGAGGGCCTGAGACACAGCCTTGCAACTGTGGAGACACTGGGCAGCTCCGGTCAGATTCCAAGTATGGGAGAAATGGGGAAGGAGGTTACCCCAAGAGGGCCAGCTAATATGCCAGCAGAGGCTACCAGAACAGGATGGGCTCTCTTTTGAAAGCTCATCCGTCTGATGGCATGGCTAGCCTGGTGGTTTTCATGAGGCCTTTTTCACGGGGCCTTTTTCACGGGGTGGCTATACTGATTCCGCTTAGCCCTCAAGCAGTCTTCATTTTCACAGACAATTCCGTGATGCTGGGCTTTCTGAGGAGAGCAATGCCTCGCTTTCATTTCTCTCTCTCTCTTTTTTCCTACCCACCAATATGCCCAGCCTTTCCTGGGCGCGTAAATGGTAACTTGCTTTGATCAACTGCCAGCTGTGGCCTGGGTAACTTCAAGGAAATGTCTCCACGTCAGGCTTATGCAAAGCGCCATGTCTGCCTTCTGCTTCCTATGGTATGCGATGCTGGAAAGGTATGTGCCCTGGAGCTCCCAGCCACTGCTCGCGAGCTGGCAGTGGTTAAAGGGGGCAGGCAGAATCTGAAAGTTTCTGACTCCTGAGTGGAAGAGGTGGTCCTAGCCTTTGGATCCCTACGAGCCAAGGCGAGGCCTGCTGTCACCTTGTCCACACCGCGCCCCTCATGTCATGTCGTGAGTTTTTCTGGCAGTGTCCTGCTCTCCCTTGTACAGTCAGTTTGAGGAAGTGGAGTCTGGGAAGCTTGCCACCCTCCAGTACCTGGTGGCCTGCCAGGACTTTAGATACAGTGCAGTTTTATCCTGGAGCAAATTCGATGCCAGCCCTGAGGATTCTTTCCAATTTCCTTCCTCCACCTGGTAGTCTTGCTGTTCTGCCCACCTCCCCCCCCCCAACTCCCGCCCCATCGGAAGAGAAGAGAGCAGAAACCTGTGTCTCACGGGCTGTCCTGGAAGGTCACCCAACAGCTAAAGTGAATGACGTGATGGGGGTGGGGTTGGAGGTGAATGCGCAGGTGGGACTTGATTAGTGAGGGCTTCCTGAGTGAACTTCTATGAAAAGCTTCCATATGGCTGAAGTTGAGGAGTCCTGCTGGGACGGTTCACAGGTTGGGAGCTTCGCTTGGACATTGCGGGGTCTCTAGACAATGTTCTTCTTTTCCTTACTTCTGTCATCTTTCTACCATGGGCTTCTGTGAGCTTAGATGCCTAGAGCCTTTGGTGTGTGTGTGCGTGTGCGTGTGTGTGTGTGTGTGTGTGTGTGTGTGTGTGTGTGTTTGTATATATGTGTGTGTTTATATGTATATATGTGTGTGAATGTGTGTTTGTGTGGCTATGTATGTGTTTGTATGGGCAAGGGTATGTGCGTTTGTGCATACATGTATATGTGTGCTTTTTGTATGTATGTGTGTATATGAGAATATGTGTGTGTTTTGTATATATGCATATGTAAGTTTGTAATGTGTATGTATATATACACATGTATTATGTTTTTATGTATTTTGTGTTTGTATATTTTTGTTTGTGTGTATTTGGGTGGGTGTGTGTGTGTGTGTGTGTGTGTGTGTGTAAGGGTGCATATGCGTGTGATGGAGAGAAAGTAAGAAAACTTAGGACAAGAGCAAGAAGGAGAGAGAAATCGATTTTGAAGTAGTCCTAAAAAACAGAAGTGTATTATAATCTGTTTTCTGTTGTCACAACAAAATACTCAAGACCAGATGACTTATAAAAGGAAAAGGGCTCGAAGCTCGAAAGCCCACAAGCATAGCCCATCAAGGGCCTCCTGCTGCTTCATCAGAAGCCTAAGGAAGAGAAAAATAAAACCCATTACATGCAGCCTCACTGTACAACCGCGAATTTGGAGGTGACTAATCCAAAGATTAAGAGAGACAAGCACCCATGCAGGAGGGCTCCATTCTCCCTCCTCAACTTGCTGCAGAGTCTAACACATGGATCTCTTGGGTGGGGGGGGGGGGGGGGGGGGACTCAAACCCCAGCAGAGAGCAAGAGAATGTGAGCAGGCCCTCTACACGGCTTCTTCTGATTGCGTTCCCTTCCATACAATCTCTGTGCAGCACGATTCCTCTGAAGCCAGGCGCCTCTGTCAGTGTACATTTCACATCAAAGAGCTGAGCTATCTGGTCGGCTCATGAGCCTTGTGATGGCAGACAGACAGTGCAATAATTAGGGAAGCAGAGGCTAGGAGCCCTTCACTGACAGTATCTACACCCTTTGCCTTGCCTTCCTGTGCTGTCAGGAAAGGAGCAAGAAAGGGTTTCCCCTGCCCCTTCCTACTTCCATTAATGCTCACCTGGACTCAGCCTTGCACTGATAGACTTGAAGAATGCTGCATGTGTAGTGCTGTCTTTGGTTGTAGAGTTAAGAAAAGCTGGGCTTCCCAAGCACAAAGTGAGCCAAACAGAGAGCAGGGCTGGACCCGTAGTGCACTGTGGGATCACCACAGAAGGTGGTTGGAGAGTCCACATAGCCACAGTGGCAGCAGTGGCAAGAGCTGAGTTCCTAGGTCCCAGGCCCCAGCCATGTGGACTCTTTCTTTCTACACAGTAGTAACTTGGATTGGTTTATGTGGCTCTTACTGTGGCCCAACCAAGTGTCACCACATGTCACCATGTGTCAGTCTTCACATTCTGAAACATGTTAGAATCAGGCTTAGCAGACCTAGAAGTGGAAGCCAAGCCCCAGAATCCGGGGTCCTGAAATCCTGCTCCTCCCACTAAGGGTTGCTGTTGTCCGGGTTGGGGTGAGGGGACTATTCAGAGAGTTGGTTCCTGGTGAGGAGGGGCCCCCATCCCCCATGACCAGAAGCCTGTCTTCACTTCCACAGGCAGAGGATGTACACAGACTCAGGGCCACAGAACTGTAGAGTCAAAGCACCACGCACGGCTTCTAATGTGTTCTTAGGGTTTTCTGGTTGGAGAGAAAGGCCTAGAGAGCTAAGGTGCCTGGCTGCCGTGGAACTGACCTGCGTGGCCTGCTGCCAGATTGTACCAGTGGACTGATCCCTGGCAGAGGTCAAACCAGGCTCAAGCCACTGAGAATAATTACCATCCACTTCCAGAGTGGCATTCTATATCCTGTCGATGGATAGTCCATTTTGAAACAAGCCAAGCCAAGAGACAGCCATGTATTCAAGAGGCTTTGTAGGGAAACAGACCCATACCCAGCCCACGCCCGATGCTTCCCAGCTGAGTGATCTCAGACAGTGAACAGTCTCAGGCAGCACACATAAGCTCTCAGAAGGGCGATTTCCTACATTTGTCAAATGAAGAAGAGAGTGGTGTGGGCCTTAGGAGTTCAACAAGACTGATGGAATACCACCGTGGAGCCCCTGGATAGCACATCACTGAATAGGTACCATTTACAAGACAGTCGTTATTAGTCCGGAGTGCTGAGAGATGTACACACTCGTCACCGATTTGCATTTGGAAAGAGCTTTCTCCGAATGTGAGGTTTGTTGTATGTGTCTGATGGAGAGTCTGGAAACGTCAACCGGGTTTGAAAAGGCAATGGCCGCATCCTATCACTAACTGCCCAGAAAACTTCCGGTAATGCCTTTCCGTCCCGCAACCCTTGGCTCCTTTAAATAAATAACATCACACGTACAGTGTTAAGAAGCCCAGGACTTCCGGCATTTCACATCTGTCTGGGAGTGCAGATACTAAGAGCATAACAGGTATTTAATGGAATCTGTCTTTTTGATGATAATTGCAACATTCCAAAGTAGGGCTTTAAACACATCTGTATATGCAAACTGCTACTTGGAAATTGCTTGCTTCAAGGGGGCATTCAGTATCTTGCCAAACTTTCAAGTCAGATAACTACTGTTTAAATTGATGGCAGGTGTTTGATCTATAAATAAAGAGTTGTGCTTTGCACGGCGGGGCTCTGTTTACCTGCTGCCGTGTTCATTTGCAACACACTGGGAACTGTAGAGGCCAGAGGCACAAGCATCAGTGGTACCCAAAAACGTGGCAGCTGAGGTACTGCTTCCATACTTCCAAATTTGGACAAGGGAGGCTCTGTTGGATTTAGGAGGTGAGCCAGTGAGCCTGAAGAGAGGTGAGGAGATCCTGTGGAAGGATTCTGAGCAGCAGGAGTTGGCCTAGAACATCTAATAGCCCCAGTGGCCACTGAAACGATCTTCTGTATGGCCTGGGGACATAGCTCAGTGGATAAGGTTCTTTGCTACACAGCAGGAAAACTTGAGTTCGGTCCATAGAATCCACATAAAAACTATATACAGTGGCACATTATTCCTATAATGCCAGCCCTAGGGAGACAGAGGCAAGGGGATCCTTGGAATTTATTGGTCATCTGGTGTAGCCAAATTGATTAGCTCCAGGTTCAGTGAGAGACCCTGTCTAAAAGTACAAAGTTAAGAACGATGACTGAGGCCAGTCTCTAGCCTCCACCTCTGCGTACCACCATGGGTGTGAGGGCATGCTGGTATACACACACACACACACACACACAATCATGTAAACACATGCACGTGCGCGCGCACACACACACACACACCTTAATTTCATTCTTGTTGTTTCTTCCTCTTCTTCCTCCTTCACTTCCTCTCCCTTCTCCTCCATTTTCTTCTTCCTTGCTCTTCCTCCTCTTCCCCTTGTTTCCTCACCTCAGTGTTCACTTCCTGGCTTTAGCAGCACCATTTCTTCTAGTATGGTGGTACCAGCAAACTTCAGTTTTCCCTTGAGGAAGTGTCAGAACTGGCTCTTTCCCCACGACTCCTAGATCACTTCTGATGTTCCAAGTGCCCTGTTTTAATCCTGATCCGGACCGTGAATAGCCTGGCCATGCACGCTCTCAGGGCTTTCCAAAGTTCTCACACCTACATCTACATCTCACACCCATCCCCTAAAAGCAGAGAGCCAGGAACAGCTCGCTTTTGCGCGATGGCAGCTTCCAGAATCACTCCACGTCTAGCTCTGAAGCAGAGGCAATGGTGGAGAGGGAGCCTTTGGAGAACACCGGACAGTGCAGTACTATAAGACTGGCTGCCCAACCGAGCCCAGATTACAGTCTCGTCAGTACTTGTCCTGTCTCTCTAGAGACCCTTCCTCATCTAGAGAGAGTTGAGGAAGTTGTGAAATAGACACCTGACTCCTGGGCACTGTGAACATGGGAGACCATTCCCCAGGGAGGAACTGTCACCATAGATTGTGACGAAGCCAGCAGGCTCATAGGCACAGAGCTCTCAGGATCCCCAGCTCTGTCTCCTGTGACAGCTCTATTCAGGTACTGGGTGAGAGGCCTCAGGGTAGAACCCAGCAGGAAATGCTCCAGGCTGGCCCAGAGCAGGGCCTGTGCTGTCCTGGGATAAAATCTCAGTATTCTGTCAGGAGAGGCTGGCCAGCAGACGGGACAGTACATCAGAGGAGTCAGCTTCTGTGCTAAGACAGATGGGATTGAGAAGCATGCCCCCAGTCAGTAAGATGGCTGACAGCCTTTGACCCGAGACCCACATGAATAAAGGAGAGACTTGACTCCCACATGTTGTCCTCTGCCCTCCACATGTGTGCGGTGGCCACACACAATAAAGACTTTTTATTTTTATTTTTTAAAAAAGGTTGTTGGTTTGGTTTGTTTTTTTGGGGGGTTTTGTTGGTGGTGGTGGTTTTTTGGTTTTTTGGTATGTTTTTTGACCTAGAATTTTTACCCTCTGTGGCCAGTGTGAGCTGCAGGGGGATAATTCTGACTCCTGAACTATGTTAGAGAGAGAGAGAGAGAGAGAGAGAGAGAGAG
>NW_022196891.1:75865037-75867958 GCF_008632895.1 Mastomys coucha | reverse complement strand
AGAGAGAGAGAGAGAGAGAGAGAAAGAGAGAGAGCGCTCCAACCACTGTGAATGAAGACTCTGTGCAGACAGTTGTACATATTCACAAATAAGAACTCACTGAGTACACGGAGAAATGTAGCAGTGAATTAGCTAGCTGCTTTGCTCCCGATGGTCATGCGTGCTCACTACACCTGCTCAGGAGCTATCTGAATTCTCGAATGAAAGACATACAGACAGACAGACAGACAGACACACACACACACACACACACACACACACACACACACACACTCACCAGTTAATTTTAATATGCCTTGACTAGCTTAATGACTGGGTGTTTCTAATCCTACCTGCTGCTAGCAAACACTCCCTTCCAGTACCCCTGAGTTATTTAAAAGATATAAATCTTTTAAAATCTATCCTCTCTTCTACCCCAAACACAATTGGGGAAGTGGTCCATGTGACCCCTTTCCCTCATTCTTACAGGTCAGCGGGCCTTTAGGTCTGGTCTTTCTTCTTCCTGTCATGGAGATCTCTGCTCCTTCCTCTCTCCCAGTTCCTAGCCTGTGCAAATCTAAAGGTCCTGCCTCAGTCTACCTGCCCGGCCATTGGCTCTTTACTGATCAATCAGAAACCAACTGGGGACAAGGACCTTCAGCATTTGGACACGCTTATTCTTAAAAGCATTAGATCCAATCCCCAACAGAGAATCCCTTGTTCTGCAGCCCCAACTCCTGCAGTCTTCACTGAGCGGTGTAGCTCTGGGCCAACCACTCTGCTGGTTGGGGTCCAGTCCTTGTCAATATCTCTCCTGCTGTTACAGGTGATCAGGGTTTGGGTCGGCTGTTTTCAGATACACACAGATTGTAAAGTACATAGATGCTGTACTAAAAGCAAAGCCGTAGTACAGATTGGAAAGATGTACGCCATCAAGGGTGACAGTGAGCCACAGGAGTGAAGATGCTAAGAGCCCTGGTGATTGTTTGGGTCTTTCTTTTATGGGGTTCAGCAAGAGAAATTTGTTTGCTGAGAGATTTAGTGAAGGTAGGGTTTATTATTATTATTATCATTATTATTATTATTATTATTATTATTATTATTATTATTATTTTGGTTGACAAGATCATAGTTTGTAGTCTTTGCTTACAGAGCATGTTCCCTTGCCTTGGTTATGTCTGATTTTAATTATGGGTATGCCCAACTATGCATAGCTGTAAGAGGGCAAATAGAGGAGTCTCTAAAAGTTCACTCAGAGGACACAGTCCATTGAGCATGCCATCTAAAGTCAATCTAGGCGGGCTGTGCTCATTACCCATAGTTCTCAGTTTGTGTGCCAGAATGTGTTTGAATGGAAAGGGGACGCTCTTAATGGATTGCTAAGAGGAGTGGCTGTGTTTCCATTGTTTAAAGTAGGGAGGTGTACAGCCTGCCGGTGGTGGTCCCAGGATGCTAACACATTACTAGCTTCATACAGAAAAGTGAATGTGGATAGCACAGACCCAGAGTCCTTAAGTCAGGCACCCTGAGAAGGGCACCCTGCATACAACATTAGACCTCTTCCCTTTTACCCTGTGACCCTATGGTGAAGAAAGGGCCTATGCTGTTCGTTTATAGGTTGGGCCTCTATGCTAGGGGTAGAAATCGTTGGTCCCTGAGGCAGATAGATGTGTATCTCCGAATGTGTAACACGGCTGGAGTCATCTGGGAAGAGGCAACTTCAGCTGAGAAAACACCTCCATCAGATTTTCCGGTAGTCAATTCTGTGGGAACATTCTCTTCATTAACGATCAGTAATAGGAAGGCTTAGCCCACAGTGGGCAGTATCATCCCCTGGCAAGTGGTTCTGGATTGTATAAGAAGGAGCAGACTGAGCGAGCAAGCCAGGGGGAACATGCCCGTAAGCAGCACTCCTCCATGGTCTCTGCTTCAGTTCCTGCTTCAGCTTCCTGCCTTGGGTTTCTGTCCTGACTTCCCCAATGGACTGTGATGGGACCTGTAAGCTCCAGAACCACTTCCCTCCCCCAGTTGCTTTGGCCCTGTAATAGAAACCAAGCAAAGGCACACAGCATGCCTGTCAGTGTGGAGGCGGGGAGAAAGGAAGGGGGCGCCCAGTTGGGAAAAATGACCAATGGTCTTAACGCAGACGGTTTTTCCTCTTCTCTTATTTTCTAGGCAGATGAACTTGTAATCCCTTTACAAAATGATCTTTAGTAACAAGGTCCACACTTGCAGGATGTTTGAGGGTAGCAAACATCAGGACATGAGGGCAGTACAGAGTCCTAAGTTACTTGAAGACCACAGAAAAAACCTTAATTTATTTCCAGGCTGGCTTTAAAAATTATAACCCAATTAATTTCTATATACAAGTTATGAACTGGGGTAGGACAGTATCCCCAAGAAGAGACTGGACGTACTATAGTCTCATTGCAAATGCATACACACACACACACACACACACACACACACACACACACACACACACACACACATCCTCAAAGGTCAAGAACCTTCATGAAGTTAGGAGACTACTGTATACCTAAGGAGAGAGAGAGTGGCTGGTTTACCACTCTTTACTCTTCCCCTCCCTGCCTCCTCCACACACACACACACACACACACACACACACACACACACGTGCACTCGAGGCAGTTGGCTCTCTGACAAAGTGACAGTGTTTGAAGGCTATGTTATGTTCTTTGAAAGCCTCGCCAAGCCCTGCTCGTTTCTGACTTTATTAGAGGTTTCAGCGGCCATTCCACCCTCTTCCCTTTCACTCTAGTGCAAATGGGGCCCTGGGCTCCTGTGCACACATTGAAGGCATGCTGTCATGTGGAGGGACTGCCCTGTGCCCGTGTCAGTGTTGAGTTCTGAGAAACCAAAGAAACAAGTACAGCATGCCTGGGTTTATCTTGGGGAGTATATGTCGGATGTGTGTGTGT
>NW_022196891.1:75844370-75865027 GCF_008632895.1 Mastomys coucha | reverse complement strand
GGGGGGGGTATGACAGCCCATCCAAGAGCCTTTATCTGTTTAATGTAGCAGAACTCAACTGCAGAAAACCCAACTCCGTATTAGCATATCATGAAATGGGGCAATGCAGCTGCCTCGGAATGGCCAGTTTATCATTGCTGGGGGCTGTCCTGGGTTATGATCTGGAAAAATTTGAATCGCCCCATGCATTCTTTTTTTTTCTCCTGCTCTCGTTTGATTTTGGTGGTAGCAGAAGAAGAGA
Source organism: Mastomys coucha (assembly GCF_008632895.1). NCBI lineage: Eukaryota > Metazoa > Chordata > Mammalia > Rodentia > Muridae > Mastomys > Mastomys coucha. The sequence goes on along the minus strand of NW_022196891.1, from coordinate 75,864,786 downwards.
GTATTCCCATGAGATTCAATTATTTCCTTTCAAAATTCTCTTGGACTCATCATGACTATTAAGAATAGAAGGCACCCATATCTCATGCCATTCAGCTTAACTGGTAATTAAAGTGCAATTAAATTTTTCATGGTGTAGATTGTGTCTATTTTTTTTCCAGGGGAATTACAAACCCCGAGCCCTTGAGAATTATGGGATTAAGCTATAGACATTTAATAATTCAGCTTTGATCAGATGCCGCCACTGATGGGTCTCTAAAAGTGAATGAGGGCGGGTGGGGTGTGTGTGTGTGTGTGTGTTTGTAGTGTTGTTCAGTTATTAATGGTGAATTTAAATTTTATTTGGTTTCTTAGAAACCAGAAAATAACTAGCAGGCTATGAAGGAAAGGCCATTGCAACTGTAGTTTTAACTTGGCAGTGGTCACTGTCCCTAATACATAGTGTCCCTAAGCCAATAATTATCTCTCTCCTGCCAGGCCAGCTTCCCTCAAGTTGTTTTGTGCAATTTGGAACATTCCTGAGTTGCCACCAGTGAACAAAGCATCAGAATTTGGCTGGAGTTTGGAGACAGCATTGCTTGGAACCTCTGTGGCCTTGGCCAAATGTTCGTGGCTCCCTCCCTCTTCCCCTCACTCATCTACAGTTTTTTTTTTTTTCTTAGTTGGTTAAAAATGATTTTCAGAGCCAGGCTGGGGCTTTAGTCATGTTTCAACCTTTAAAGGACATTTTGCTGACCTGAAGCCAGAACCTCACCAGGTGTTTGTGCCGAGGAAGGTAGCAGGGGCCGGTCTCCCTGCAGCACGACACACGGGTGTGCCAGCAGATTCTAGGAAAGCAGAGGTTACCACAGCTTAGCCTTGTGTCCCACTCCTGATGGTGGTGATTGCCATCCTCGGGTACCATCCTCGGCCCCGATTGGTGGTGACTGTCAGGCACTCTCCTCAGACCTGGTTCATCTGTCACTGTAGGGAAGATACGACTCTCCATTTCCTGAATGTGTTGTAAAAATTCATCCTAAAGGAATCTCATATGCTGGGCTGGGGCCGGGGCGTGCTCAGTCTTACCACACAAGCATGAGGACCTGAGTTCAGATCCCCAGTACCTACCGAAAGGACTGGTGTGTATTTGTAATCCCAGTGGTAGGTAGGCAGGGACCGGGCTGTGGCCTCTGGAGCTCACTGGCCTGGGCCATCACTGGAAGACCCCTTCTCAAAGATTAAAGTGAAAAGTGGCTGAAAGACATGCTCTGGTGTCAACCTCTGACCTCTGCACACACGCACACACACACACACACCTTCACTCGTGTGCTCGCACACACACACAGAGTGAGAGAGACAGTGATGGGGGGGGGATGTCTCAAGTTGACAAGGTGTGAGTTTAGTGAATGTGTACAGCATACTGTGATTTATGATATTAGTGTGTGTCTTGTCAATCCACAGATTTTAACGCCTGCATCTCCATTGTGGAACTCTAGCTGAAAATATTCTTTCCTTTCTTTTCTTCCCTCATCCTCCTCTCTTCCCTTCCTTCCCCTTCCCTCCTTCCCCCTCTCCTCTTCCTCCCTCTCCTTTCCTCCCCCTACCCTCCCTCACCTTCCTTTACTTTCTGTGAGTAACAGATAAGTTAAACAGCTCAAAAGACTCCTAGTTCTAGTCTCCCAGGAGTTAATACTGGGTTCACTGGCACATAGTAGGCATTCAATATGTACATGGCTGTAGGTTGAAAAGGGTGCCCCAGTCACGTTAGATGATGGTGTCGTTCATCTTCTGTCTCGAGACACGAGTTAGTTCCCTGGAGTGGTAATAAGAACACCGGGCTCTACGTCATGTTAAAGCTGCAGATTCTTGAAGTCCTGTGCCCAGGCCCGGGTATACTTGTCAGGAAGGGCAGCAGACACTGCCTCCCACAGTAGCTCATGGGAGGATGGCATAGCAACAGGGCCAGTTTGTATGGGAATAGCATCTAGTTCTTTCCATTGCCTGGAACCATGGCGAGGATGAACGCTCAGTATTGGTTTTTGAAACAGTGACTAGTAAAGATGGTAAAAAGCCAAAAACTTGTTGACTCCAACCTTTCTCCTGCAGCTGCCATAGACTTTGGCAGTAAACGAAATCAACCTTTATCAGTTGCCTGAAACAGACAAATTAGAAGGACAGAATTTAGGCAGGAAGACGTGGAACTAAGCAGGTGGCTGTTCTTGCAAATGTGGCAAATACTGAATGAGCTCAGAGAAGGCCCAAAGAGTTGGGGAGCATTTAGTCCTTTCCTGATAGCTTATTTGAAACCTGTAAGGACATCCTCGTAAATTTGATCTTATAATAACAGTTTGGTCATTCAGGCCCAAGTTTCCTTCAGACCTTGTGCTGATTTGCACAGCTCTTTCATCCTCCAGTTTCTCACCTACGGTGAGGACATACTAAGCTTGTCAGTATTACATCCTGAGGACTGGTAACCTGATTCTTGCCTTCTCTGTAGTAGAGGATGGCCCAGCAGTCAAATCAACCAGTGAAAGAAATGTCCTCTGTTTTGGATAGGATGCATATTCCTCTTTTTCCCCTTGGTCCTTGAGTCTTGGAAACATCTCAGTGTGTTTTTAATGACCTCTGCCTTGACACCATGAATTTGCGAGTCAGAGTAGAAGCCTAAACTCATATTTTGAATATGAGGTGTGTCCAGCTTGCTGTGTGGTTGGATTGGACACTGGAGTTTGCAGCATCAGAAGTTTTTAATACAGGTTGCTGCAGTTCTGTATGTCTGCATATACAAGGATGTACTGCTGAGAAGAAATCTGTCAGCTCATGTAGCAGGAAAGTCCGTGAGTGTCAAGGTTTCAGGAATGGCTTCCTCCTGAGCCCTAAACCCACACCAGGCCACGGTCTCCCTACACCTGTGCTTCTTCTTGAGTTGGCTCCATAACCAGGGACACTGAACTTGAGACCCTTTTTTTAAAACTGATGATGTTCAAGTTTGTTTCCTTCTAACTCTTGCCATCTCTGGAAGTAACTTGTTCTTGTCCTTAAGACCCTTCAGTTCTGGAACTCCCCGGAAGGAATTCCTTCCTTGTCCTTTGCTCCCTCTGCCTCCATGTGGCCAGGTTCTGCATTCAGACTGTCAGTCATGTTATTCCTCTTTTCTGCTGTCATTCCACCTACATGGAAACCTGAAGAACTCTCCTTTCTCTAGCCTCCCCAGGTCTCTGTGTAGCCTACACTATATAAAGCTGTCGCTCGTCAGCCATTTCTGGCGACTGACTTGGCAGGTTCATGCAGCTCAGACTATCCACAGATGGGGGGGGGGGTGGCAGCACGTCTCAGCAGCAGTAATTATGTGTAGGAAACCTTGCATTAATTTTTGCACAGATAGTTTCTCTCGTTTTGCTGTTGGTGACTTGTCCCTGGCCCCTCTCCTGAACCTCGGTAGGATGTGTACACAGCTGGAGGCCAATGACAGAGTGTTGGAACATGTGGTTAGCCGTTCATAACTAGATCCTGTGCCCAAGATGGCAATCTTTCATGTTGCTGGCAGAGGTTCTGCCAGTCTGGAATTTCACATTGAATTAGCTTCTGGGACTCCAGTACTGAAGAAGAATAGGAGTGTTCAAGCATTACCAAGAAGCTGGGCTGTAGATGCTGGGCAGTTAACAGAGGATAGGATTTCAGAGCTGGGAAGGACAGTCTGGAGTCAGACCCCTGCTGTAAGAGGAGACCATCGTGACTCAGAGCACTGAGGAATTTATCCATACAGAACTGAAGCCCGAGGCTCTTGCTCCTGGACCATCTTCTTCCCTCTCAGTCCATCATCTCCCAGACCAGTGCTGCCTTCTAGAAGGGTTGGTCAGATACACTCTCCATTCTCTCTATAGCTGCTTCCATGGAGGCCCGTGAGAGAGCATTGGAAACTGCTGTTACCTCTGTAGCCAGGGCTGTGCAGAGTCAAGGGCTAGGCCATGGGCTACTGATCTCCTGACCTGAGCATCTCGAGTATGATCATTGGATCATTGGATCATCTGCTGTATTCTGCTTTGGAAGTTGTACAACTCTTTTTAAATCAATATTTTGAAAACAGTTAACATCCTAGGAATAAATATATACAGTAAAATGGTCAAGATCTTCATATTGAGTAGCTATTTTTGTACATTTCTAATCCTGTTTTAAAGTTAATTAATTATTTTTATGTGTATGGCTGGTTTGCATGCATGTATGTCTGTGCACCAGGTGTGTGCCTGGTGCCAGAATTGGGTTTCAGAGCCCCTGGAACTGAAAATAAAGATGGGTGGGAGCCATGATGTAGGGACTTCGAATCAAACCCAGTTTCTCTGAAAGAACAGCCAGTGTCCCCTAACCACAGAGCCATCTCTACAGCCCCCATTTTTATAAGTGCTTAATAAAAAGAGTCATCTTATGACTTAGGGAGATCAGTGACTGGCACCCTAGCATGAGGATTCATGCTAGAACATCAGGAGACTCATAACAGTTGGCTTTTAAGAATCTTGTGACCATTATAAACTTCTAAAGTTCCTCTCTGGAAGCACTAAATCACAACTCTCTCATTCCTTAGATCCTTGGCGATCAGTGTCTCTTAATGGAGGCTTTCACTGAAAGCAACTCAAGTGGTTACAAAAACCAGATCATCATGGGCTAGGTTGATAGACCTGCTGACAATACTCCCACTAGTGGCTCCTCAGGAAGAAGCCTTCCTCTAGCCAAAGGGATTGATTGACTTTCCTGAGGTATGCAAATGGCACTGTTATATTCTGAAAGAACCCGATTGATTTGGTGTCACTGTTCAAAGTCCGCTTCTGCTTTGGGTGGGTTTGTTTTGTTTTAGGTTTTGTCACTCTGTTTCGTCCGTGTGTCGTTATTTTGTTGTTGATGGTTGTTGGGTCCTAAACTAGAGTCATTTATTTGAAGCTGTGGTCTCAGTTCTCCCTTTTTTTGCTTAGTATAACAGCTTAGTCTTGGCCTGATTGTCTAAACTGAGACTTAAAAAAGTTCCCAATTCTATTGCTCTTGGTGTGAAGGAGGATATCCACGTATCTGTTCCTTTTATAACTCTTTGGTGTTGATTTGGGGTGACTCGGAGAATGGACCCCATTATCTCTGCTTCCTAGGTGAGGAATTGGCGTTCCTAATAGGTTAGTCATTGAGGCCAGGAGCGGGTATAGGTCCTTCTGAGCCTGTGGCTGTGCAGGTTTGACAAACGCATCCTCAGTTTTTCCATCCAAAGCATGGTCAAAGATGCTGAATAGCTTTTGGCCACACTGGCTGCTTCAAGCACCCCTCCAGACCCTTCTTTTCCGGGAAGTTTGTCAACCACTGTGGTGCAGTTCACCTTGTCAATCTGATACTCTCCTTATTGGCCTCATTACGGTTCTCTTGAAAATTCTTCTACATGTAAAAAGCATCAGGCACATTTTAAAAGTCTAGCTATTTTAAATATTTGTAGCTGGTCCTGCTTTCATGTAACCTAGCCAGGGAAAGTAAACCTCTTTATGGCTGTGTTCTCTAAACAGAACTTGTTTATTGGGTTTCTCCTCCAGAAAGCTGCCTATAAAAGCCAAATGAGACCCAGTCAGTTCTGTCTCTGCCACAGTAATGCCTAACGGGCTTCTCCAGCCCAGGATCTTTCCTGATGAGCAAAGAATTTGCTGGGAATGACTCAACCCTATATGCTAAATGAAATTCGACCTCCAATGAGCCATAAGCATATCCCTACTGTGGTCCTTCTCCTCCCATGAAGAGAGTACCATTAACCTTAACCATAGTGGCTAGGGAAAGCCACTCTGTCTTCAGGCCATCTGGATCTTTTCTATTCCCCAGGGCCCACCCTGCACCTCTCATTCCCTTGTGGTGTGGGGGCGGGGAGACACCCATGACTTGCTGTCTAGCCCCTATTACTACCTGAGCGGAAGCTTTGTTCTTTTTCTTATGCGTGTGCACAAATCTTTAAGAACAAAGTTGTCATGAGTCCTTACTCCAGATGTCATCCTTCTCAACCAGATCTACAGAAGTGATTCGCTTGTTCACTGAGGCACATCTGCATGGCAGGCCCACGCGCCACACACTGCTCCGTGTAGCATTGTATCTGTTAAAAGTCACACACGAGCCTTGTCACCACTTAGCGAATCAGGTCGTGCGGGCCACAGGATCTAGAGATGTGATTGCAGACTGTAGCATATAGTTACATGTTACATCAAAGAAGGAAAGACATCCCATCATGGGATCTTCATACAGTAGGCCTGGAGGAGGGGCTGCCATGGCCAGGACCCACCCAAACCAGCCTCAGTTCACCCTCCAGAAGACTGGGAAAAAGCCCCGTGTCTTATTTCAGAAAACCTCGGGATGACAGGTTTTCTACTGTCACCTACAAGCAGAGGGCCTTAGAAACCATGTAGCAAAGCATAGAAGGACAACTAAGAAGTGCTGGGGTCCCAAGCAGCTCCATGTGTTCCCCCTCTGGCCCTGACCCACCTACTCAGTTTGCAGTGGTAGGACCTTGTTACCAGTATACTGGCCCGCCATTTTCCAAGGCTCCAGGGAATCTCTTTTGTGCTTCTGTCCACTCCCTAGGAGCCATTCCTCAGGGGTCTGCCCTGTTCCTGTCTGTTTTATTCCTTGGGACTCATCTCCGGCCATTAGCTTCATTGGGAACACTGCTGAGAGTGAATTAATTGGTCTTGGCTGGCAGGCATCCATGTGGCCTGAGGGAGAGTGCTCCTGGAGAACAAGACATCAAGGAAGTGGTCAAGACAAGTGGTTCAGAATGTGGCTGGATAGGCAGGTGGCATCGTAGATGGAAGCTCCATGGCCTTCTCCTTGGGGATTTGTTATGACTCCTTCCAGTAGTGGGGTAATGCCAGCAGCTCACATAGTTTCTATGAGTTCCAGCACACAGCTCTAGGTGAGGTATCCCACAAGCAGTCCTCTGGCCTATTCTTAAACATCAAGGAGAAACTTATGTAGGGCAGGACAGACGGAGCTTCCTCTGTCACTATCTGGGGCCAAAGTACATGAAGAGCAGTGTGCTGTATGTGGCCCATCGACTCAAGGGATTGATGTTCTAATGCATAATGTGCTCGATTTCATAATCTCACTCCTCGCTGTGTTGCTTCCCAGACTCTACACTCGAGCCTACGAAAGTCCCATCTTACTGGAGAGGGGAGGAGAGGAACTTGTAGACCAAAGCTTTCACCTCTGTCCTGAGCACAGAGGAAGCTAAGCTTCAGGCTATGCTTGCTCAAGCCACTGACCCCAAGCCACAGGTCACAGAATGAAGGGAACCAGGGCTGCTGCATTCACTTTCAAACAGCTGGATCTGAGAATCCTCTGGAACCTCCTAGGTTTTGAAAGAGCCCATACAAGCTGAGAGCTGCATTTTTTTTTTTAAAGTAGGAATTCTTCCATTTTCCACTCCCCAACAACCCCCCCCCCCTGAGAAACATTTGGCCTTTGTGAGCGGCCAGCAAAGCTTATCAGGTCTTTGTGCAGCAGACTGCAAATCCGAGCCGCTTAGCATCCTTGAACCCATGTCGCGAAAAGCCTTCTAGTTTCTGAAGGTGGTAGAATTCTCTAGAAGGCAGAGGAAGCAGTCTTTGAATAAGAAACATCTGCATTCTCTGGATCCAGCTCGTCTGGAACCCAAAAGAGAGCCTCAAAGGTCATTTCCTTCGGAGTCCCAGCTTGAGATGAGACCGGGGCTCTCGCTGGCAGGGAACTTGCAGAAGTGAGCAAGGCTTTGGGACGCTCACCATCAACCCCAGCAGAATGCCTAAGCGTCTGTGCAGGTCACATTTTGTCAATCTAGACTCACTGAATTTGAAACTGTGGTAGGTCCGAGAAGGCTAGGGCTGACATCCACTGTCCCAGTGTCTGTAAATAGAAAAAAAGGCTGTATTTCCTAAGAAAGTGACAAATGCAAGAGACAGCAGAGGGAATGTAGCCATTTCTTGCTGCTTTCCCAGCCTGCCAGCCCAAATATACAGTTCCTCACAGGCAGCCCCTTACTGTGGGTTAGTGCAGTCCCGTGGAGCTTCTGGTCAGCGGAGCTGTCCGCCATGGCTCCGCACTCTTGTACGGATTCACAAGGATCAGTCTCCACTTTGCTAAGAGAATCCAGACTTTTACATCACCACCCGTTCAGATGTCTCCTCCTCCCACTTAGTCCTATGTAGTAAATCTGCATCGCATTTTATTTTCAATAAAGTGTTGGCACGACGGGATCTTTTATAATTGTACGTAATTATTTAAGTTCCAGATAATCTCCTCATCTAAGTCCTGAAAGAAAGATCAGACACCCCATCCTTTCTCTCTCCCTGTGGCACACTGTGAATATTCTTAGCCTTCGTGTTTGTGCATCAACTTCAATGTCCTTGATGTGTAGCGCTTTTCAGAAGGATGGAAGCATAGCCTGTCTCTGCCATGTGGGGGATATTGTGACTGTTTGTAATGTGGCCTGAGGAAAATTGATCAGCTAACTTGGAGATGGAAGCAACTAAGATGGAGTGATCAGAAAATGAGCCTGGGAGAGAATGGTGCTTTGCCCAGAAGGGAATAGCTGAGAAGAGCGTGTGGTCCAGAGGCAAATAATTCCAGGTGGACCATGGAACTGAGAGATGCCAGTGTTTGGTACAAATGGGCCAAAGGATGAGATACAGTCAGGGTGGGCTTCTCAGTCTCATGGCACAATTAGAATCCTCTTTCAGCCACAAGAGGCAAAGTAGATCAATGGCAATCAGGAAGATGTAGCCAGAACCAAAAGCAGGATGAACAGTCAGGCTGAGGAAAAGGAGAGACCGGTGAAGCAGGGATGGGGCCTGCACCGCGGCTGCTTAGCCCTGTGTGACAACAGTGAGATTGCCAGCACCCTGGCTGCTGGCTTGTTACTGGTTACTACATGTGCGCTCTATGAAGTGGGATGTAAGAGAGCCACATCGTCCGTGTTGGGAGGTGCTAATGTCAGGAGGTGCTAATGTCAGGAGGTGCTAATGCTGGCTCCTGGGAAGCTTGTGTGGCCTTGGGATACTGAGCTGATCCCAGTGTGGGTTGATCTAGTCCAGAGACAAGATACCTTCTACCTGAGTGACAGATCTCCATCTGTGTCATTGAGAGTAGGGTGCCTGAAACCCACCACCAGAGATTCCATTCGTGACAAGGAAAGAGAGCTGGAACTTCAGTTTCTTCAAAGTCTACTTTTAATGATGGTTCTTAAACGTTTTAATCTCCTTTTTAGCACACAACCCACCAGAAGTAGTAGAAAAGAAAGGATACAGGGAGTTGGGCCTGTTTAGGAATGGTTCTTTGGAGCAAATCCCACCTGCGTTGTCAGGAAATCAGTTCAGTTCGAGGATACGCAGTGGCAGCTTGATCCACTCGCAAACACTTCCTGGCTAGGCCAGCAGTCCAGTTCAGTAGTGTCAGGGTGGCAGCGGCAGTAGCGCTACCTAGCAGAGACAGCCAGGCCTCAGCTAACTCAGCACCAGGCAGCAGGTGGGACCAAGAGAGACACCAGGAGAAGTTCTCTGCTGTGCCTCTCTCAGCGAGGGGAGACCAAGAAGCTATGCAAGCCAGCCAAACTCCACCCCTTTCACTGTCGGTCCAGTCTCCCTCTAAACATCACGTGTACATCATCAGCGCATGCGCCTGTCTGAGCTGACGTCACTCTGCCGATCCAATCAGCCCGAGTCCAAGGAAGCAGCAAGAACCCACCAGAAGTTTTTTTGGCGCGTTTCTTTCTATGAAGTCCTGACAAATGGAACGCAACAATGCATGCAAGGCAGACCAATACAAGTGCGTGCGTGCGTGCGTGCGTGCGTGTGTGCATGTGTGTGTGTGTGTGTGTGTGTGTGTGTGTGTGTGTGTGTGTGTGTGTGTGTATGTTGAAGAATCCTTCATCATGTGTCCTTTCACATTCTTGCCGTAGCAGAACATATTTTCACCCATGTCTGCTTCAGTGAAATGTTCTTTCACAAGTCTGCCTTAGCCTTTCACGTGTGCCCACTTCATTAAAAAACGGTCCTTCACGTGTCTGCTTTAGCAAAAACGTGCTTTCAGTTGTGTCCACTCAGGAAAACAGTCCTTCAGGTGTTTGCAAAACACCACCCAGCACTTTCCAAAGTACCCTTAAGTTTGCATTTCAGAGAGCATCAAGAAGAACAGTCAGGACGACAAGCAGCAGCAAATTCACTCCACACGGAAACAAAACAGTAGAATAAACGTCTTAAATATAATGCAAACACTTAAAGAGAAACAGAGCCCTCTGCAGTGAGTGGCCAGACAAATAAAACGAGAATGGGAGAATTGTATAGGACCGATTAATCTGAAAGCTGTAGTCAACAGAACAAAACAAAATAATGTTTATATATTGAATTACATGATGGCACTGAGGAATTCACTCAGACAGAAAAATCTTTGTAAAAATTATTTTTTAAAAGTTAGCTGGGGGTTGGAGAGACGGCTGAGTGGTTACAAGCTCGTGTTGCTCCTCCTGAGGAAGCTCAGTTCAGTTCCCAGCACCCACAGTGGGCCGCCCAATTCTGCCTATAACTTCAGCTCTGAGGGATTGATGCCTTCTTCTGGACTCTGCAGGGATCTGCGCACACGCACACACACACACACACACACACACACACACACGTTTATTATTAGATTAAAAAGAGAGAGAAAAGAAAGGCACAGGTGTATGCCATATAAGAATTACCATGGTCCATGTGGTGACTAAGGGTTATGCTAAGAACCAAAAAAAAGAAAAAAAGAAAAAAAAGAAAAAAAAAGTTATGTTAAAGGAAGCTGCCGCCAAACATGACAACCAGATTTTGATCTCTGGGGTAGATGGAAAGAACCTACTCCCACAAGTTGGCCCTGGATGTCTACGGGACATGATGGCATATGTGTGCATTCAACACACACACACACACACACATAAATAAATAAATAAACTTTTTTTTTTTTAAAGAAAGCTAGCAAATAGTTGACTACAATGAGAGGAAAATCAAATAGATGTATCAAGAGGTTAAGCTAGAAGACAGCCGTTCAATAGCACCATTGCTAAAACATTAGACTTGGACAAACACATCACTGAGTATAAAATCTTGTGTACTTATGAAAGTGTGAGGAAGCCACAAACCAGATTCATGTTGCCGTGAGCCGCTCTTTGGGGTTTTTCTGTCACCTTGAGCGACGTGGCAGTCTTCAAAGAGAATAACTGTATAGAGTGAGGGGTGGGAGGTCAGAGGGTTCAGGCGGTTAGAGATGGTGGGGAAAGGTGAGGGGTGGGGGTCGGACTTCAGACAGTAGGCAGGTAGAGGGCAAGGGAAAGAGTAGGGGACCGGCTACTGAAAGGGCACGGTTAGAGGGTGGAGCAGAGGGTAGAACAGGGCAGAAGGAGCAGGGCATAGAGTTCCTGGAAAGGGAGAGGTAAAGGCCAGAGAGGAGGGCAGGAGGGGGAGGGGAGGGACATTTAGCAGGACGGGGATTAAGACACTGGACCAGTGGGTCCTCAGCAAGTTTTGGTTTGTTTTGGTTTGGTTTTGGAAGAGCAAGGGCAAACTGAGGGCTAAGGTGAGATGCGCCCTGGGTACACTCTTGGTCACATGACAGCGTGACCTTTGAGAGTCTGAATATACTGGGACACCCTGCAGTAGGAAGGTCACTGGTCATTTCCCAGAGGGCTTTGCTGCTGCTCCATGCCTGCCAGAGTCGAGGCAGCAGGCGGAAGTCTCCTGACCAGGAATGCGGAGAGGAGAGCATGTTGCCTGCTCCGGTGGAAAGCAAGCCTTTGCCAGGGAGTGTTGCTCTGTGTGTCGGGAGCTATAAGGGGATGCGTTTCATCATCTTCCTGATCCTGGGTGGCAGCAGCCACTGGGGTGAGGGAACAAAGCCAAAGGGACCCTGTGGGATCCTATACCTTTGAACAGGTACCCTCTCATGCCTACCTCTGCTTAATGGCTCCCTCTTGGCTCCTTTGCTGCTATGAGGGTCACATTCATTAAAAACAAACAAACGAACAAAAAAAAAACAAGCTATGTGCTAGCTCCGGACTATTTGACCTGTTTATGAATCTTTGTTTAGCAGTATCTTGACAGACTCGTTCTGTGCCCCATTGATCTGGTACCTCCAGAAAAGGATAAACTGCTAGAATGTCAGAATTCCACGTTCATGTTCCTGAGGGGTTAATAGGATGGAAGGATGTTCTCCTGGCTTGAATAAGGAGCTTGCTTGTTGCCTGTTATCACAACACACCTCTTTTGGGGTCTGCTGTGCCATGGAGATTAAACATAAAAACCTAGAAAATCTGATAGCAAAGAGAACCCCTGACTGCTAACAGCTCTAAGCAGCCCTCCCCGCCAAAACCCACATTAAAATACAGACTTATTTTCCAGTATGTTGTGCTATGTGCCTTAAGCCAATTCATCAACTTTTGTGAATTTTAATTTTCTCACTTATAAGTGAGAATGTCCACAGCAATGTTTTCCTCCATCCTCCCTGGGGGTCCATATGCAGCGCCGTTCCTGTAACAGTAATGGGCTTACTGTAAGCCACAAATAACTACTTCTTAATGAAATGGATGGAAGTCTAAACTACTTGGAGGGTCCCTAGGATATGGTCTTAGCTGTATCAGTGATCCAGCCTGTGGGTAGCATTCTCCGCTCACCTCCCCCCTCTCTGCCTGCCCCTCTCCTCTCGCCCATTCTCCCTCCCTCCCTCTTTCTTCCTCTCCCTCTCTCTCCTTTTCTCTCCCTCTTTCTCCCTCTCCCTCTCTCTCCTCTCTCCCTCTCTTTCCCTCTCTCTGTCTCTCTCCCTCTTTCTTCCATCCTTCTTTCCCTCTTTCTCTCCCTCCCCTTCCACCGGTCTAAAATTAGACTTTTTATAAGCAGTCTGATCAGGTGGTCCTGTGTCACTGAGCCTGACAGTGAGAACTTCTAGGGAGGAAGGGAGCGCTGACTGGGAGGAAAGGGAAGTCGTGGGCATTCTGGGGACATAAACATAATCACGAACAGGGGAAGGAAGATGAGGATGGGCCCAGGATGAGGCTGGCAGTGCCACACGGGGTCTCTGCTGAGGATTTTTCCAGTGATTTCCAAAGCACAGGATGAGTGGCTCTAGCCATCAGTCTGGCTGGGAGACTAGAAAGGAGCAGAGGAATAAATTGAATTTCTGCAGAGCCCATACCTCCCGATGCTCCTGGGAGTTCACACAAGTCTCCCCTCCTCCCCCTCCTCTCAACCTCTCTCTCCCTTTCTTTTCTAAGAGATAGGTAAACTCATTACCTTCAAGAAAATGATAATCCGCCCGGCAGAGCCCTGCTCCACGGCCCCACTCAAGAAAAACACAGACAATGAACATATAAACCTCAGTTACCGATGGAGTCACAGTGCCACTCTGCCCTGACTTTGGGACTCCCCACAGTTTCCATATGCTATTTTGCAGTGTCCTGGCGTTCACAAAATAAACCAGCCCTTTTGCATTAGCAAGCATTCCATGCAGCACATTGGGACACAATGGGGGATTTGGAGGAACTCTTCCTGTGATGGCCAGACCTCTCTCTTCCTAGGTGAGATACCAGCTTCCTTTTCCTGACTTCAAATGCCTGGAGCAATTTAGCGAAGGTTCCAGCTGTGGGTAGGGAGGAAAAGTGGCCAGGCCGAGGAGCTGTCTGTGTTCTGGGGTATCTGGAAGAAGCCACATCTGGTGTAGATTTGGCTTCCTCCTGGTTTGGACTCAGCTTCCTCAAGGTGCAGCGTGTTGGATGTGCACAGGCAGGGTGAGGACTCCCACCTTAGCTCCTTCTAACAACAGCGGAATCCACGTTTACATCCCCACCTCTGTTTTCGCCAGACAATAATTTATCCAGAAATATAGAGTGAATTGAGCAGGAAATGTATTCACTTCACAGTGGAAACCAATAGGCTGATGAGATGAAGCTGCAGTCCAGGTCTAGCTACCAGTCAGACCCCAAGCTTTTCCTCAGCGGATCTGTGAGCCATGAAGATGGCCAGCCATCTTAACAAAAATGGGCACCATCCATGCACTCGACTGCAGGGGAAGCCTGAAATCCCTGCTCTGCCTGCTGCTAAACTTAGCCTAGCCTCTGCTAGGAACTCTCGCTGTTTGTGTAGTTGGCTCTGGCTTTCCCTTCCGGGGGAAGTGTTCGCATCCTTGGGTGCTCAGTGTGGCTCGACTTGAAGCAAGGCAGAGATTAACACAGTCAGTCACCTTTGGGACCGATTCAGACTCTCTCTTACCAGGATCTATAACGCCAAAGCAGGTAGATCACAGTGAGCGCCACTCATTGACTTAGTTGTCTGGCATCCAGTGCGGTGTGTGATTTACACGGCAGGCATAACTGCGGTATTTCTACAACCGTGTTCCATACTCGGGACACCCTTAGCTTGCCTACTTAAGCTATTTCTTGAGTTCTTTGTAGGCACTTGAGGAGCAAGATTTTGTGCCTGCTCTTCCCACTGCCCAGAATGTTCTATTTCATTTTAAGTCTAATTTTGATTTATCTATCAACCTGTCCCCAACAAAAATCTCTCTTCTCGGACGGTCCCTGCGGGTTAGACCCGGTCTGCCTGCTGGATGTCTTTCCCCTTATTTGTTAGAACTTCTCAAGCGCCCCCACAGGATTTTGAAAACCCAACTGCGGAGAAATGACGTTCACCTTAACAAGTGAACCTTTTCCAAGGCCTTGATGAGCTCAGCCATCTCTAAAGGAATCTGGGAGATGTTCATCAAGGGAAAGTGCCCTGGGGAAGACAATACTGTGAAAGTCTCCAGCCCAAGCAGAGAAAGAAAGGTTGTCAGGAAGCAGTGGATGGAGGAGAGTGAAGACGAATGAGGCTCATTGCAAAATGTTGATATGAGCCAGCCAGGCATCAGGGCTGGACTTGACACAGTGGCTGGAAATGGCGTCGATACTGTGGAATTATGGGAGTGCAAAGAAATGGGAACTCTATGCAAAGAGCAGTTATGGAGTACTCTAGAGAGAAGGAGACAGAATGCCTTTCCCTGCCGGCAGAAGTGAGCCATTTAGAGCAAGAATAGCAGTCATTTGCACAAGTGTTTTTTTTTTTTTTTTTAAAAAAAAAAAACCTACTTCCAACTGTAAAATTCCTGAAATATCCCTCGCAAGGCCATGGCTTTGCCCAGGAGATGGTGTGTGATCTTGAAAAGTAATGAGAATGCAATAGGCCCTGTGAAGACGATGCCCTAATGAACACACTTCCCTTTGCCCCTCCCCGCCCCTTCCAGCAAATTCTATTATGCCACCAGCCTGCTAGCGATTAGCTGGGGCTTTAGAGAATAGCCGGTGAAAGCTGAGTTACTCCACGACAGGATTTTTGAAGAAAGTATAATCTGGCATTTCTCAATTTTGCTCTGATTTTGTGCAGAGAAAATAGAAGAGCGTCATAAATGTTTTCTGCAAATAGTGTTACAAAGAGGAGCACAGCTGGCAATAGCAGTGTTTGCTCGGATGCTAGATTCCGGGTTTTCTGTGGGAAACAACCACGCTGGCAGACACATTGGTTTCACGTTTCTCCGACACGCTTCTTTTTCTCTCGGTTGAGTGATGAATTCGGTTCTGCCTGTGGACTCCCGGTGGGTCGGGTAATGCTGGGCCGTGGGGACTTCCGTGCTTAGCAGATTCGGGGTATATTAGGGGCTATTGAAACTGATCAGAAATGTTAGAGGTTAACCCAGTGCACAGAGCTGCCTACGACAAAATGGGTGGGTAGGGGAGGGATTAATGAGGTTTTGAGATGGGATGGAAAGATGTACTGGATTCTGATCTCAGTTCTCTGACTTGCAGGCTTTGGGCAGATCACATAGCATCCTGGGACCTCAGGTTCCACATCTGTATAACTGTGATAATAAATCGCCCGAGTTTTACTAGTGGTCAGTGGAATTAGTGGCTTTGAAATTGCCTCAAAGTAAAAAAAAGCACACACTTAAGCCCGCCGTGATAACTTAGTCTTTTGGCCCTGGTACCCAAGCCCAGTTTGTAACCCTCTTTACCTTCTTAAGGTTCCATTACTGTCACTGGCCCAGCATTGCTACCAATTTCAACACAGTGCTGAGTTTTACAGAGCTTTGCTTTTAACTGTCTGTCTCAAGCTTAAGTAGCCACACGCTCTTGTCTCCAAGAATTGTGAAGACAGAAAGTTGGGCTGGCAAATTGCACTTGCCGGCAAGTCTAGTGGCCTGGATTCAGCCCCCAGAACCCGTGTGGTAGGAGAGGACTGACTCCTACAAGTTGCCCTCTGACCTTCACACATGTACCTTGGCACCCATGGCCCTCCTGCATTAGTAAATGCCTTGTTAGTAAATAATAGTAATGAAAAGGGAAACTTCATATAAAGTGAAATAAATGCAGCTGTCAAATATTAGTTATCCTAGAAGGGTCTGTACAGGGAATGGGGCCAAGGATCCTATGGTGAGGGTCATAGTCAGGGTTTCTATTCCTGCACAAACATCATGACCAAGAAGCAAGTTGGGGAGGAAAGGGTTGATTCAGCTTACACTTTCCACACTGCTGTTCATCACAGGACTGGAACTCAAGCAGGTCAGGAAGCAGGAGCTGATGCGGAGGCCATGGAAGTATGTTTCTTACTGGCTTGCTTCCCCTGGCTTGCTCAGCTTGCTCTCTTATAGAACCCAAGACTACCAGCCCAGGGATGGCACCGCCCACGGTGGGTCCTCCCCCCTTGATCACTAATTGAGAAAATGCCTTACAGCTGGATCTCATGGAGGCATTTCCTCAACTGAAACTCCTTTCTCTGTGGTAACTCCAGCCTGTGTCAAGTTGACACAAAACCAGCCAGTACAACGAGGAATCACACAACCACAGATAGGAATAAGGAAAGCCCGTGAAATACTCTATATTATCCTGTTGCCCCACCCCTACCCCTAGGAGGAAGCAAACTAGGGCACCTTAGAAAAATTGCATGTGTGAGGAGAATCATTTGTATGAGTGATAGAACTCCCTTTATCTCCTCTGAAACACTCCCAGGCACTCTGATCATCCAGCTGAGGTTCCAGATGTCATAGAACTGGAACAAGTTAGCCAGGCTACACTCACTCTGACGTGCAGATATAGAAAGCATGCCAATGTAGGGAGCTGATTGTTTCATGTCTATGCATTTGGGAGTTGTTTCTTGAACAGCCATGAGTAACTGGAGCATATATTGTTTAGCTGTAAATGCTGGGACTCCCTGTATGTATCCCTACCACGATGGATTTCCCAAGGGTCAGTGGAAACCTAGGAACAAAGGGCCATGACTAAACATACCCAGGCTTTGTAAGAAAGTGCAGGCCTGTTCTCTCTTTCTGTTACTGTTCTTCTGAAATCTATAATCGGATAGTTGGGCTCCCTGATGGTCTTTCTCTTGAAGGTTGTATTTTGCACTCGGTGTCTTTTGCCTTTCTGGATAAGTTTTAGAATTCTGTGGATCTGCAGAAGGTCTCGTTGGGGTTTTGGCAAGCATTGTTTGGCCTGGTGGGTCGTGGGGAGTTGGTGCCTTTCTATATCAGTGCGTGAGCTTAGTGTGGCTTTCCGTTGTATCTAGAGTGTTGATTGATTTAACCTGCATGCTGTCATTTTCAACATGCATGCCACACCTGGAATTTTTAAAACATACTTCAGTTTATATTTGCTTAAGTAATTTTAACTGCCCTTTGATTGGGATTTTCATGTATTTGTTATAGATAAAATATATGTAATTAATTTGTGTTTATTGAATTTGTGTCCTCTGGCTTTATTAAATTCAGTTGGCTTCAGGAACATTCTGTTTTGTTTTGTTTTCTTGAACCAAAGATCAAATCCAAGTTCTCTCATATGCTAAATAAGTGCCCTACTACTAAACTACATCCCTAGACCTCTTTGCTCTTTTTATTTTGAGACTTATGAGGTTGTCCAGTCTGACATTGACAGTCTATATCCCAGGCCGGCCTTGAACTTACAGTCTTCAAGCACAGTGTCTCTTGTAGCTGGGGTTGCTGGTCTGTGCCACCAAGCCTGGCTTCTTGGGATGATTTTTATAATTGCTTGGAACTCTCTGTCCATTTCAATCTACTTTCAATCATATGATCTATAATCAAAGACTTCGTGTACCTTCTTGTGTGTATCGTGTCCCCTCCTTGCCTCGTCTTCCTGTGCTGGCTGCAGTTCTGCACTGTGTTAAGTCGAGCAGAGTGGTGACAGTGGACATCCTTGTGTTAGCATCTATTTTAGGGGAGAAGATTCAGACCTCAGGAGTGCTGGTAACATCATGAGCCAACTGCCCTTTCCCAGTGTTCTTCGACTTTCCGCATCAGATCTGTAGTGGGCAGAGGATGGATATACTCGGTGTATAGCTAGTTCTTGTAATCATGTGTATTCTTGTCTGTTAGGAACTCATTGACTGAAATGGAACCTTCTATGGCCTTGCCTCTCTGAGACACGAAACACGCGCGTATTGAAAAGCACCCAGAATGCACTTCTGCTAAAGTTCTTTAGGCCTTAGCCTTGTCTTGTCATATTATTTGTCTCAGGGTTTGTGTCAGTTTTCAGGCTGATACACCCAGCCCCCCCAAGTCTTCCCACTGCCCAACTCTCTCTGCCTTGGTATTTTCCAGGAGTTAGTCTGTGCCTAGAGTAAAGGTCTGGTAGGGCCTGCTGCAGAAGCCACTCCCACAGAGCACTCAGTTGTGTAGATTCCTGCTTGGTCTGGACTTGCATTTCTGCTCCAGGATTCAGAAGGTGGGAGGGGTCTTTCCCAGCACGCAGGCAGGCCGCTTAACTCATATCCCCGTTGCACTCAGCAAGGCTGTAGTTGAGGAGACATCCTGGACTCAGGCATTAGGCCGCCCCTCTGTCGGTATTGGCCTGAGTTCTAATTTTCACTTATAAATTTGTCTTTAAATATTCAGAGTCTATGTTTATGTCTTGGGGGATATTTTAATAGCTAATTGGGAGTTCTGCAATGGAGCTAACTTGTCAGGTCCCGTTTTAAGTATGAGTGTCCTGAATGATTGCTCATTTTGTCATCCGTGGCCAGTCACACACCCTGCTTTCAATCCTTAAAAGATAGGGCTGGGAGGGCGACTCAGTGACGAACACTGTCTGGTGCTCCTAAGGGCTGGAGTTCAGTTCCCAGCACCGCCAAATAAGTAATGAACTAAGTGAGTACATACCAGAGAGCAAGCCGTCTGTCCGTTCATTATACTTGAGGGAAAGAAGAAAAACATTTCCAGGGTTTCTCAAAACCATCAGATTTTACTCCGTCTTTGGACAAGGGAGATGGGCCCAGTAGATAAGGCACTTTCAATGTGAGGATGGAGACTAGGATTTGGATGCCCAGAACTACATGTCCGGGCAGTTGTGGCAACACCTTTTTATTTATTTATTTTATTGGATGTCTTCTTTATTTACATTTCAAATGTTATCCACTTTCTCAGTTTCCCCCACTCCTGGCAACCCCCATCCTATCTCCCCTCCCCCTGCTTCTATGAGGGTGTTCCTCTATCCATGCACCCACTCCCACCTTCCTGCCCTCGATTCCCCTACACTTGTGCATCTATCTAGCCTTCAGAGGACCAAGGACCTCCCCTCCCATTGATGCCTGACAAGGCCATCCTCTGCTATACGCAGCTGAAGCCATGTGTACTCCTTGGTTGATGGCTTAGTCCCTGGGTGCTCGGGGGGGGGGGGGGGGGGGGGGGGGGGGTCCTGGTTGGTTGTTATTGTTGTTCTTCCTATGGAGTTACAAACCCCTTCAACTCCTTCAGTCCTTTCTCTAACTCCTCTGTTGGGGACCCCGAGCTCAGTCCAGTGTTGGCTGTGAGCATCTGCCTCTGTATTTGCAAGCAGAGCCTCTCAGGAGACAGCTATATCAGGCTCCTGTCAGCATCCACTTCTTAGCATCCACAAGCGTCTGGGTTTGGTAACTGTATATGGGATGGATCCCCAGGTGGAACAGTCTCTGGGTGGCCTTTCCTTTAGTCTCTGCTCTACACTTTATCTCCGTATTTGCTCCTGTGAGTATTTTGTTCTCCTTCTAAGAAGAACCAAAACACCCACATTTTGGTCTTCCTTCTTATTGATCTTCATGTGGTCTGTGAATTGTACCTTGGTTATTTGGAGCTTTGGGGCTAATATCCACTTATCAGTGAATACATATCATGTGTTTTCTGTTGCAATTGGGTTATCTCACTCAGGATGATATTTTCTAGTTCTATCCATTTGCTGAAGAATTTCATGAATTCTTTGTTTTTAATAGCTGAGTAGTACTCCATTGTATAAATGTACCACATTTTCTGCATCCATTTCTCTGTTGAGGGACATCTAGGTTCTTTCCAGCTTCTGGCTATAAAAAATAAGGCTGCTTTATTTATAATAGCCAGAACCTGGAAACAACCCAGATGTCCCTCAACAGAGGAGT